>NC_083763.1:4453669-4458669 GCF_963514075.1 Conger conger | reverse complement strand
ATTGCTCCAGGGGAGGATTGTCTCCTGCTTAGTCTAATCAACTGTCCGTCGCTCTGGATAAGAGCGTCTGCCAAACGCCATTAATGTAATGAACCTGCCGTCTCTGTGGAGTTACGCCAGTTGTTGAGCGCGAGGGAAACGCTGCCGTTCACACGCTCGAGGAAACAGGGCTGTTCAAAGAAACGAAGACTCCCTGATCCACATCCCAGGAACACCAACAGCCCTATCCTAATCCGTCTTAAATAGACTGCATTCTTATCACACTTTTATCCAAAGCACTTTACAATTAATGCCTCTCATCCACCCATTCTCACAGACACTCACACACACACACACACACACACACACACACACTCACACACACTCACACACACTCACACAAACACTCAGACACCAATGGTGAAAGGCCATGCAAGGCACCAATCAGCTCGTCAGGAGCAACTGGGGGGTTAGGTGTCTCGCTCAGGGACACTTCGACACACCCAGGGTGGGGGATTGAACCTGCAACCCACCGCCTGCCAGACGACTGTTCTTACCTCCTGAGCTGATGTCGCATTAGAAATGAGATTTTTTTTTTTTTTTCCAGAAAGAGCTGGGAGATTAGGGTTTAGTGTGAGTTAATCAGGCCCCTGCTGTGACTGGGAATGCTCTGTCAGAGTGCTGGCAGACTGCAGCATGGCGCGTATTCAATTTAGAAACGACGCTGCCCAACACACTCTCCAACCGCAAGAACAATTCTACACAGAGCTCCAGCCTCACACTCTGCGAGACTCATCTCCAAATGTACAGGGCAGACACTCACGTACAGTACTGTGAAGAACAACCCCCTGATAACAAATAATAAATGATAACCAACATTTTTTAAATTTATATCTATTTTGGGTGGCCTACACTATCCATCCATCCATTATCTTAACCCGCTTATCCTGAACAGGGTCGCAGGGGGGCTGGAGCCTATCCCAGCATATATGGGGCGAAAGGCAGGAATACACCCTGGACAGGTCGCCAGTCCATCGCAGGGCACACACACCATTCACTCACACACTCATACCTATGGCCAATTTAGACTCTCCAATCATTGTAACCTGCATGTCTTTGGACTGTGGGAGGAAACCCACGCAGACACGGGGAGAACATGCAAACTCCGCACAGAGAGGCCCCGGCCGACGGGGATTTGAACCCAGGACCTCCTTGCTGTGAGGCGGCAGTGCTACCCACTGCACCATCCGTGCCGCCGCCTACACTAAAAATACTCATGAATTACGTTATCATTAATCGGTGTGGATGCTCACATCGTTAAAGCCTGATTTATACGGTGTACAATGTTTTTCTCAGTGCGGCACACCAGCAGAGTTGCGTTATGTCACAGACGCAGTGTCATACGTTGTGGAGCAGTATTGATTGGACAGACCACCCTGTCTGTTCAGAAATGTAAACATCACGCTGTTTGGCACCATAGAGACAACAGAACCCTGTATGGATCAGGTTTCAGGATGCGGGAAGGTCTCAGGCCTGTACTTACTTATATCGTTATGGTTATGGTTATAGCTATGGTTATGGTTTAGCAATATGGTTATTGCTGAAGTTATAGTTCTTAGTTATCCTTATAGTTATTGGTAACATCGTTATTGTTATAGTTATACTTATAGCTATAGCGATAGTTACAGCTATAGTTATAGCGTTAGTTATGTTAGTAATAGCGTTAATAATAGCAATACTTATAACCATAGTTATAGTTATAGCTATAGTTATTGCTAGTTATAGTTCTTCGTGTGGACAAGGCTTTAGGCTGTGTTAGTCTCTCTTGGCCGTACTTGCACACCGTTAAAGTCATAGTTATAGTTACATAGTTCTGACTACATCGTTATTGCAATAGTTACAGTTATATACTTGTGTAGTTGTGCAGTTATAGTTGTATCGTTCTTGTTGGCCGTACTTGCTCACATGGTTATTGTCATAGTTATAGTTACAGTTATAGTTAAAGTTGTATAGTAGTATAGTATATAGTTATATAGTGATACAGTTGTGTAGTTCTCGCTGGCCGTACTTGCTCACAGAGTTATAGTTATAGTGATATGGTAAATGGTTGGCATTTATATAGCGCCTTTATCCAAAGCGCCGTACAATTGACCCATTCACCCATTCATACACACACTCACACACCGACGGCGATTGGCTGCCATGCAAGGCGCCGACCAGCTCGTCAGGAGCATTTGGGGGTTAGGTGTCTTGCTCAGGGACACTTCGACACCGCCCGGGCGGGGGATCGAACCGGCAACCCTCCGACTGCCAGACGACTGCTCTTACTGCCTCAGCCATGTCACCATATAGTTGTGTAGTTGTGTAGCTCTCGCTGGCCGTACTAGCTCACAGGGTTCTAGTTATACAGTAATAGTGATACAGTTGTGTAGTTGTGTAGTTGTGCAGTTGTGTAGTTGTGTCGTTGTGTAGTTGTGTAGTTGTGCAGTTGTGTAGTTGTGTAGTTGTGTAGTTGTGTAGTTGTGTACTTGCTCAGGCACTCCTGCGCCTCGGTGTCGCTCTTCAGCTTGTGGTACACCACGGCCCCCACCGCCAGGGGCCCCGCGTCCCCGCACAGGAAGGTCACCCGCCGGCCGTTCAGGTTGCGCAGGGTGCGCTTCACGTAGTCCAGCGCCCTCTGCAGGTGGGAGGGGTCTTCGGAGACGCGGAACAGCTGGAGGTACAGGAGCGCGATCCCTGAAAACAGAGACACACACACACCATCTGAGGCGGAGAGCTACCGCAGTGTTGACGCCGTGTAACGGCAAGCTTAACGTGGACGACTCCGGTAACATTGTGGGAACGTTTGGTGTTAGCTGAGGGCGAAAAGCGCCTTGAAACCATGGAAGTCAAGTTTTACGGGCACCGCCATTTTGTACAGTTTGGAGCCAGAGACAGCACAGTAGGGCATGTGAGAGAGTGACGTGACGCAAACTGTCCCTGGTCCACAAAGTACATTACATTACATTACATTCTTGGCATTTGGCTGACGCTCTTATCCAGAGCGACGTACAGTTGATTAGACTAAGCAGGAGACGATCCTCCCCTGGAGCAATGCAGGGTTAAGGGCCTTGCTCAAGGGCCCAACGGCTGTGCGGATCTTATTGTGGCTACACCAGGATTAGAACCACCGACCTTGCGTGTCCCAGTCATGTACCTTAACCACAACGCTACAGGCCGCTACAGTATTATTGTATTGTCCTAATAACACAATAACTTAAAGAAAATCACGGGGACATAGGGAGGAGACATTAGCTGAAGAAAGGATACCGAATGCAACCAAATTATTGATTTCGGAATTTTACCATTGACTTACATTGAAAGGGGTGTCTGAAACACGTATACTGGAGCCAACCGCAATGGCGCTAGTGACTAGCGTCTCTCTACAAGACCAGGAAATGGGCCTGAGGATCGGAGCCCAGGTCTGGGCGCTCGACGCTCACCAGTCCAGCCGGTGTAGGTGGAGAAGTCGTGTGGGTCGGCCGTCTTCAGGCCCTCCTCCATCTGCTGCAGCAGGTCTTTGATCTTACTCTGCACCTTCTTCTGGAAGCCATCGCTGATCTGTGAGAGAGAGAGGGAGAGAGAGAAAGAGAGAGAGAACAAGACCCACCATTAACATTAAGACGCGAGGTCACAAATAATGTGACTGGAATGTTTTTAACTGGACTGTTCTAATGCTGATGTCACAATCACTGCAGGTAATTGAAAGCAGTGGAATTGTAGAACACTCACTCTAGAACACTTTGGAATGTAGAAATAACATTCCAAAAAAACCTGCCCTTCAAAGGGTAAAAAAAAAAAAGATGCATGTAAAATATCTTGTCTAGGACTAACGCTGCTTGTTAAATAGGACACACGCTGGTATTTTCGAACGACCACGGTACACAGATAATAGGTTGTCAGAGAGCAGTACCAGGTCTGCTTTTTAAATGCGAGCTACGTGTTAGCGAAAGCTAATGCCTCAGACGCCTGAATCACTTGCATACCTACACCTGAGTAACTTTCCTCTTTGAATGAAGCACTGCGGTACACTGAGAGCTGTCACTCAAAAGTGTTTCATTACGGACCAGTGAGGCAGCGGGGATGTTTTAACATTTCACAGGTTGCCGCTGTCTTTTTTGTTGTTGTGTGAATACATTATAATACATTTGGCGGACGCCCTTACGCAGAGCAGCTTAAAATGCAAAATACATATCTGCAGCATACAACACTATGCAAATGAGCCGTGACTCACCAGGAAAAGGGGGAGGAGATAGATCCTTTGGGTTATGAAGTGTTATGACAGATTTAACATAGCCAGGAAAAGGCTAGGATAAGTCAGCCTCAACAAGTATTTTAGTCCCTACTCTTTTTTTTTTGCTAAGAAAAGACAAAAATATTGCCAATAAGGTGAGAAAGTTTGAGTCATTTCGTGGTTTTCCAACGGGGTGAGAAAATTTCACTTGTCAAGCAAACAAACAACTATTTTCTACTTTAGAGAATTTATTTTTCTTTTTAAACCTTTCATTACACAAGACTAAAATGCTTCTTAAGACGGTGTGTCTGTACGCCGAGTGACCGTTGAGTCTCAGGGCTGTCCGTCAGCTCGGCGGTGACGCTCCGGAATCCGCTTTTTCCCACTCCGTCTGTTCGGAGCGCTTCCCTCCCACACGCGCGGCGGGAACGCCGGGGAGCCGAGACGGAGCCGGGCGGAATATCGGAACGCCGAACAAAGAGCCGCGCGTTTGCCGAAAAATGCCTTCGCGGTTATTCTGTGGCGGTGAACATCACACACTCACACTGACACTCACACTCACACACACACACACTCAGACACGCTCGCACACTCACACACACACTCACACACACACACACACACACAATGGTGCCGGCGGAGTTAGGTACGGGGTTGCGGGACTGAACCGGTCGCTTTGAGACAAAGCACAATGCCGTTAAACATAGCCGGATTCGGAGAGGGTACGATTCGTCACTCGCTGAACACA
>NC_083763.1:4419609-4453469 GCF_963514075.1 Conger conger | reverse complement strand
CAGCGAGGTTTTTACGTCCTGAAAGAGGCTCCATTTGCAGGCGGTCGTGATAACTGGCAGGCAGTGAGTATCAGTGATACGGCCTCTAAAGAGTGTAGGGTGGGCGAACAGAACAGCCAGCGGGGTGTCGCAGGTCCGTGTCAGGGCCACACGCGTGTAAAACGCCCCGCAGACAGGGATCCTCCTCAGGGAGAAATCGGACCAAGTGATCGGGACCTACCGCTGAGAGCCAGTGCATTCTGGGGGTTATTGGCGGAGAGACGTTAGGTTTCCCAATAGGCCGGGCTGACCAAGTGCTGCTTGGGGGGGGTGGGGGTGGTCAAGAAATGAGCTGCTCAACCTGCCTCTGTGTGTGTGTGTGTGTGTATGGTGCTCTCTCTCACTCTCTCACTCCCCACACACACACACACACACACACACACACACACACACACACACACCCTCAGTAATACCTACTGCATGTGGATGCATACATACACCCATGTATACAAACACCTCTCGCTTGTGCATACACACACAATCTTGACATACACTCTCCCTCAAAGACACATGCATGAGTGCAAACACATGCCCATTCACACACACACGCAACACGCACACACACACACACACACACACACACACACACACACACACGCGCGCGCGCGCGCGCTAAAGCTCCCATGGGCTTTTAACAGGCAGACTCAGAGAAACAGGAGTAGGCTCTATACTGCTAGTACAGAAGCGCACAGTAGATATATAATTTCCTTTCTATTTGAACATGGCACATCGTTTCTGACATTTAATTACGTTCAGAATAACACGCGGGGAGTCGGCAGGTCTGAAAAACGGCTCGACAACAAAGGAACAGCGCACATGCCACAGAGAGAGGGGGAGAGAGGAGGGGGGGAGAGAGGGAGGGAGGGGAGAGGGAGAGGGGAGAGAGTGAGAGAGAGGGGGAGAGTGAGAGGGAGGGGGAGAGAGTGAGAGAGAGGGGGAGAGACGGAGAGAAAGAGAGAGAGAGGAGAGACGGAGAGAGGGAGAGGGGGAGAGAGAGGAGGGAGGGGGAGAGAGGAGAGAGAGAGAGAGTGAGAGAGAGGGGGAGAGACGGAGAGAGAGAGTGAGAGAGAGGGGGGAGAGGACGGAGAGAGGGAGAGAGTGAGAGAGAGGGGGAGAGAGGGGAAGAGAGAGATGAGAGGGAGGGAGGGGGAGGAGAGGAGGGAGGGGGAGAGAGTGAGAGAGAGGGAGGAGACGGAGAGAGGGGAGAGAGAGAGAGAGTGAGAGAGAGGGGGAGAGACGGAGAGAGGGAGTGAGAGAGAGAGAGAGGGAGAGAGGGAGAGAGGGAGGGGGAGAGATGGAGAGAGAGGGAGGGGAAGAGATGGAGAGAGAGGGAGGCGAAGAGATGGAGAGAGAGGAGGGGAGAGTGGAGAGAGAGGGAGGGGGAGAGATGGAGAGAGAGGGAGGGGGAGAGATGGAGAGAGAGAGAAGAGAGAAGCGAGCGAGACAGAGAGTGACAGAGAGAGATAGAGAGAGGGAGGGAGGAGAAAGAGAGAGATGGAGAGAGAGAGAGAGAGAGAGAGAGAGAGGAGGAGCAGTACGGCTCCCCGGAGAATCCAAAGTTAATTTCCTCTCCTCTGCAGCGGCCTACGGAGTCGGCATTTTATCACAGGACATTTAATCAAGCACGTCCACTGCCGTGATACACACATTTCCTCTCATATTCCCCCGAAATCAGCACTGCGGTTGAAAAGCACAGCTCTCCGTATCAGATAACTGAGTCTGAGGGGCCAATAGCAGCCCTGAGCCACTAAAGCAGCCACTTCATTGGCTTTTCACAGATCTTGAGACGACTACATTTACAAAATTCAAATAAACCCATTTAGGAGACAAAGCAGCTGCCGCATCACAGGGTAGATGCTAAATGAACTGCATTTATGCAGCGCTTATAGTCAAAGTGCTTTACAATTGACGCCTCTCACTCACACACCAACGGCGATTGGCTGCCGTTCAAGGTGCTAATCAGCTCGTCGGGAGCAATTGGGGGCTACGCGTCTTGCTCAGGGACACTTCGACACACCCGGCAACTTTCTGACAGCTGTTCTCACCTCTCGAGTTAATGCTGAAAAGTAGTTTCTCCATCTTAGCTACAGAAACAGGAATGGGATCATTTGTGAATTGAATAGCCCCTATTAAATGCCTACTAAATTGTCAATCTTCTCAACCAAAGTCAAAACCTCCTGGGGGTCTTTGGACGGAGCCACTTCATATTGGGCTTGGGACTGAAAGGGTTAAGAAACCCACTACAGTGAATCGATAGGCTGCGTGGGGGGTTCTGCTTGGCAGACAGCAGTGTTTTCTGAGGATACTCCCCAGACGGTGAGCGGGCCCCCAGGGGCCCCCGTGGCGGAGGCCAGGGCCCCACAGCAAACAGGGGCCCCTCCCCCCGGCCACCCGAAGCCCTCGGTGGGAAAAATAAAGATCTTTTTTTTTTTTTTTTTTTTTTTTAACAGCGAGAAGCTCTGAGTCCAGCCTGCTGCTCCCTGCATCGCAGAGACAGGAGATCAATTTACAGCTCAGATCTCCCCCGGGACATGCATTCTGCTCTCTTCCTCCCTCTCCCTCCTCCCCCCTCCTTCCATCCCTCTCCCTCCCTCCCTCCCTCTCTCCCAACACCTACACCCGCTCAAACCTGCATTTAAATTCTATTTACCCCTGCCCCTTTTTTTTCTTCACCATCCATTACGGCTATTTAGCTGACAATTTTATCCAAAGCCGATTAGACTAAGCAGGGGTCAATCCCTCTAGAGCAACCTGGGAGTTAAGGGCCTTGCTCAAGGGCCAACAGCTGTGCAGGTCTTATTGCGGCCACACTGGAGCTTGTGCCACCAACCTTCCAGGTCCCAGTCAAACACCTTAGCCACTAGGCTACAGGCTGCCCCAGTGTAGCACCTTAGCCACTAGACTACAGGCTGCCCAGTCAAACACCTTAGCCACTAGGCTACAGGCTGGCCCAGTCAAAAACCTTAGCCACTAGGCGCTATGCACTGTGGCGCATTCGGTACGGTTGTGGTCCCATCTCTGTGCTCCCCCCCCCCGCCCCATCTGAATGAAGTGTAGAACTACATAAGGAGTGTAAAACTCCCTGCTCTGCTTGAAAAAAGGCTGCGAACTGCAAAAAGAACGATCCGGCCAAAACCAACCTCCCTCATCGAACGAGTGATGAAGCTGATATTCTCGGTCTCATAAACCTCAAGAATAAACACCAGGAGGACCCGTAACCCCACGTGCCCTCTCCTCCTCCGGATGCGTTCTCCCCGCCGGGCGTCAGCGCGGAACCGACGGTGACCGAGCAGAACCCGGAGACGCCCAGCGCGCACGGCGACCGACCGGGAGCCGCTAACTCAACTCCAAGCGGCCGTGGTGCCAGGCAGACGCCGAGCAATCTCCCCTTCATTGGTCCCCCGGGCGGCCTTTACGTCAGAGCTGAACACAACCCGCCCCGCGTGCGGCCCTGGGGCCAGGAACGAGCGGGGGGGGAGGGGGCCGGAGTAAATCTGCTTTACACGGACAATTTATAGAGCCTTCCGACATTTCCCGTTCCCCGTCCTCGGACCGCCGGGAACGACGCGGGCCGACTCCGACGATTTAGCACCCTTTTCCGGGAGCGCCGGCAACACTAAAAGAACTGCCAGTTCCCTTTTTTTCTCCGGGTCGACTGCAAACGCCATTCAATAACCATAATTCACACTCGCATTTCCACGAATGGAATAGTTTTATGAGTCAGCAAGAAAGGAAGCTGAATTACGGTTTAAACCCGGTCCTAAAATTTTATACAACACATGGATATATAAAGTGATCCTGAGGTCAGGTGATCAGCAGGAAGTCAACCGCATGACCGCAGTTACCCAGCGACCTCACTTAAACCAACGACCTCACCCAACACAGTGCCACAGATCGCCCACTGTCATCATCGTCACAACACCGTGAACCGATAACGCTCATTCTGTGTAGGCTGAACGGTGTTTTTATGTTAGCCCTCTGACAGGCAGCAGGCTTTAACGCTAATGCGAAGAGATGATTTATTAAAACAACAAGATAAAAACGTGCGGAATCAGCACCGCAGCTCATAAACCCGGACGGCACTGAAAAAATGCAATAAACTATGAGAATTATGAGTCAGGTTTTCACAAAAGATGAGGCTTCACGTCAGCGAATGTTCCACAGGCGGTTATGTAGCAAATCAGAACCAATTCCCAAAAGCGTATAAATAAACAACAGACTCTTGCACCGCACACTAAAGCATAAATGTACCGAGACCACCACAATCTGTCGTGATTGTGGAGAAAACCAACAGCCTACGTGTCCACTGTTATGACTGTGCTCATTTAGATTCGTTCAGTGGGCTAAGCCAAGCTACGAAGGTAGTAGTCGCTATTTCCCCCCCCTCTGAACACCTCTGAAAGGACCGGTCGGGGATCGTTTATTAACAGGGCGTCGCTGCAAAAGAGCATGTGTGCTCCGTCAACTCACCCCTGTGTAAATAAAGGTTAATAAATAATAAATAAATTACTTCCCGATCAGATTTGTAACGGGCAGTGGCGTGGACGCCCCCCTTCTGGCACCGCAGCGGTCTGGGCGGGGCCCTCCTGCCTGATTAAGGACCCCATTAGGAGAATTCACAGGCACCGTCAGTCCCGATAAATCATCCCCCATAGCTCACGTTCGCGCCCTTTGTGCTTCTGCGCTCCCAATTTCCCAGGCCTCCCATCCGACCCACAAAAAGACGCGTCCAACGTCGCCGTAAAACACGTCAGCTGACACGATCTGCTGACAAGCGGCTTGTTATGATTTATTTCATGATGTGGATGATGCTCACGAGCTTATGACTGACACTAATATGGAAGGCATCCCAGTAAGAAAGTTACACACACACCCAGCCAGACTGTTCAAATGAGTAGCTGATTGGTGTGCTTGATATTCATCAATAGTTTGTGTGTTAAGAATTTGAATAATGTTAATAAAACGAGGGGACTTTAATTTGCTGTGAATTAAACCCAGGGGTGTCAAACTCCAGTCCTGGAGGGCCACAGTGTCTGCAGATGTGTGCGGCTTCCTTTAAAACAGCAGCCAATCAAAGCAGGAACCCTGCTTCCAAGTGATGCTGGGTCCTTAGTTTGTTCATTCGTAGTTCAAACTCAAATGAACCGTAAACGCAACAGCACTTGAAAGAAGGGCAAGACGAGGTGTGTGGATTCTTCAGCCAATCAGCTTCAATGAAGCACAGAGGCCGAGGCACCCGGAGAACAATCCCACTGCGGTACTCCAGAGCACGACCCTGACACCTGCGCTCCAACCCGACAGCCACCTCACTCCCCCAAATCAACCCATCTACCTCACTTACCCATCCAATTTACCCATCCACTTTACCCATCCACTTTACCCATCCAATTTACCCATCCACTTTACCCATCCACCAGCCTCGCCAGCCCCACTGTCAGAGCAGTAAGTGAGACTCGATGACCGTTACACGCTGCAAGCCGCATTTTGGGAGACACTATTCACTCAAGCGGAAGCAGAAGAGCCTACTCACTGACCCACAGGTTTCCCAGGGCAGTTTCCTAGCATAGCAGCACAGCTGGGCATGTTCCTTTCACCCTTTAGAGGAGTAGGTTTTTTGCAGAATGTTTTTTCTCCCGACATTCTAAGTCAGTGTTCCAGAACTCCACCGCTTCCAATCGCCAGGAGTGATTGTGACATCAGCATTAGAATGTTCAGTTAAGAAAATTCTAATCACATATTTGCACTTTTTACACCTTAAAAGGTTAACTCAATATTGTAAACA
The DNA here is from genome assembly GCF_963514075.1 of Conger conger. Taxonomy (NCBI): domain Eukaryota; kingdom Metazoa; phylum Chordata; class Actinopteri; order Anguilliformes; family Congridae; genus Conger; species Conger conger. The sequence continues at coordinate 4,447,648 of NC_083763.1, read as the reverse complement.
GCCTGTGCATATAAAATGCTAAATGCGTTGGTTACCATGGAGATACTTGTGCTGAGCAAATAAGCAATAATGAATAAAGCTAACTCAGAGCCATTTAAGCCAATACTGCCAGAGAAGACCACAGGCATCATCTGAGAAGAACACACAAACGTAAAAAGGACAATTTGGATGCGCAATTTTCATTAAATTAACTGCTAATTGTATTTTAAGAAACATCTACTACTGAAACTGCCTGCAACTGTACATCTCATCCAACAGCTCCGGAATAAGTGGAATAGAAATCTCCATCCCGGGGATCAGCTTGCTTGGAAAAAAAATCGCTCGCTCATCTTAAAGATCCTATATTGTATCTTTCCAGTGTTTTATTTCAGGTCCTGATATCCATAAAAGGACGTATGTGTGGATTTTAAGTACCAAAATCTCTCTATGCAGTTTTACATTTTCCAGCACCTCTCATGAGCTTTTTACATGACATTTTATTTGGCTGGGATTTTTATCCAGAGCAATTCACAGTTGATTAGACTAAGCAGAAGACAATCCACCCAGGAGCAATGCAGGGTTAAGGCCATTGCTCAAGGGCCCAACAGCTGTGCCTTTAAGGCTAATTAAGATCAATGAACCTCAGTTCTGATTGGCTGTTTAGCTGCGCTTCTGTGCACTTAAATTTGGAAATGGCCTATGAAATCATATGTACTATCAGTGGACACTTTATTACGCAGACCTGTACACCAGCTTGTTAATTAAAATATTTAATCAGCCAATCATGTGGCAAGCAACTAAATGCATACAAGCATGCAGACATGGCCAAGAGGTTCAGCTGTTTTTCAGATCAAATGTCAGAATGGGTAAGAAATGTGATCTAAGTGACTTTGACCATGGATTGTTTGTTGGTGCCAGACAGGGTATGCAGAAGAGCATCTCTGAACATACAACACGTCATTCAGGGGATGATTAGGCGGCAGGTTGAACATTTAGCCAGGACACCGGGGAACTCCCTACTCCTTGTGAAGAGTGTCAGGAGTATCATTGACCATAGTGAGCCAGGACCTCGGTTTAATGTCCCGTCTGAAAGCCGTCTCCTACAGCACAGTGTCCCCATCACTGCACTGGGGCATTGTGGGTAATTTCACAAGAGGGAAGATATTACAAAACAGCCATGCAAGGACATCTTTCCTATAAAAGAGACAGGCCCATATTATTTGGGTCACGGGGTATTTTTAGTGTGATAAAAACGAGGTTAAATGTTTCCACTAACACAATGCCTAGCTCAGAGACATTATCAGACCCCGTTGTTCCATGATTCATAATCCTACCCTCTACCACGGGCTGCGATGGAAAGATTCACGCAGAAAACCTCATTTGGAGATATTCAATTACCTTCCCCGGAGAGGAGAGGTTTTAATGTCGGTTTAATTTCTCACAGGAGAGGCCTTGCTGTTCCAGGCAGACTTTAATCAGTTGGACTTACTCCAGCTGTAATTTCCTCCCGACCTCACTTACAAGAAAGTGAACAACACGGCTTCATTTATCACCATCTCATCATCGCCCTGGATGCAGCGTTAGGCGGATTAAGGGGGCTTTTTACCAGAACAATGTAGGCGCTTCCGACACGTTCCGGCAAAGTTCAACGGTTGGCGCTGTTCGTGTTCACACATTGGTCAGATTTAGAAGGAAACGGACATTCACATTCACAAATCTGAGTGGGTTTCACAGTTTCGGTGAGAAAATTCTGACAGTTGCAGCACCATGGACAGCGGCTGCTGTGGCGCGAGGACTCAACCGCTACAATACAATTACATTACAATTACAATTACAGTACAAACACAAACGTCACACACACGCATACAAATACGAGTAAGACATACGTGCCTGAACCTACTATCGGTTGTATTACTACATTTAGTTGATTCAAGAAACATTTCAATACATGGATTAGTCCGTTATATTAAAAAAAAATTGCCTTAAAATGCCGTTGTTGCAACAAAAAGAGAGCAATGTCACTCCTGATAATGTCCTCGTCTTGGTGCCAACAGTTCATGAAGTATAAGTTACAATCAATTATGTCGCATGACGTAGCTCTGTGCAGATTTTTTAAGTGGTATGTGTCCAACTATAGTTCTTACTCAGTTGGCAACTAACTTACTGTATATTAGAATTTAGAAAAGAGACGAAAGACAAAATAACATTCACTTGCAATGGGACTACTGTGTAAATAGTACTAGACAGTGTAAAATGACCTATTCATATTAGTAAAATAAATATCAGTGTATTATTTGGCTATTGATAGACTGCCTTCGCATTTCATAACGTAAAAATAGTACCTACACACAGCTTAGGGTGTAACTTAACTATTTGCTAAGCTATAGTTACTTTACCAAAGTAGCTTTGATTAGCTACGTAGCTAAATATCGATAGTTATCGTTGGGTTTCCGTAGTTAACGTCATGACTTACTTTATCAGCAAATTCAATCTGAATTGCTTCCCAACTGCAAAGTAGCCTAATTATTAGATCATTTTGTTTTTCACTAAAGTTACAGGGAAGTGCACCTAGCCTGATGCAGGCTAGACCGCTACAGGCCTGGCAGCGTTTCTGTTTAAAATAGAATTAGTAACGTTAGCAAGTTAGCTAGCTAGCTTGATGCGATTGCAATATCTTTAACAGATAAATAACTGTGATCGGTGATCAGTCGATTTAGTTCGTTAGACAGTTAGCTTGCTCGTCAGGACGTTGCACGACACTTTTCCATGGCAAACTAGTGATAGTCAACTTAGCTAACTAGCTGGCTAAACATCGTATCTAATATTTGATTAAAACAAAAATGTTTCTGACCTTTCCGTTTCCGTCAAATGGATCGTTGCAGTCACTGTCGGTTTCTGAGTTGGACGCTGTGAAGGCTCCTTGATCCCAGTCCGGGTAAGGATTGATAAAGGATCGTTCCTCCATCTCCGAGTCCATGCCCGACACCAGTTTCAATCTTTTAGACATGTTGTCTCCCATTTCCACGGCAGCGCGCACAGGACAAAGTTAGTAAGGGCCTCTTACAGCAGTCAGTTTGGAAACGCGTTTTCCTCGCAGAGACCTGTCAAGTATTGGCCGCGAGACAGTGGTTCCGAACGCAACACAGTCAAAGACGGTCAATATCTGGAAGGCAGTACTGTAAGGAAGGGGAGGAGATTTTTAAACAATAAAGTCAAAAGTAAAAGCAATATTTACTCGTAAATGTGATCATTCCATTTTAAATGTCTAAATCTGAAGTCAAAATACCTCAACCTATTGACTTTGAAAATGGATTCAGCACGTTTGATAGCGTTTAATGTAGTAAAAACGATGTATCGATGCTAAAATAACATTGTGTTTTAATATGACATTCGTATGGGAAATGAACTCACAACACAGTAAGTTCTTCAAAGTTTTCAAGTAGGCTAGGCCGTCTCTATTTAAGATATGGCATAGTCTACAAGGCAATTATAATTCGTTTGTTTCATTACTAAAACCCCGTAATTGTCCACATATTCTATTGACCACTTTTGTGCCTATACAATGATCATACAGAAAAACGGTGTTCACAAATCTGAGCCTAATCCGTTAAAAGTAGGCTAGATCCACTTTGAATTATGTTTTGTCATTTATTTCGTTGAATGCCTATAAATTAGTCCACACATCGTCAAACAAACTGCTTTTCTGATCATGCACAACGAGTAGTGAAGCTAATGAAAAAGTCAAAACGAGAGCAACGAATTTGAAACCAGAGCATTTGTATGAATATGCCCGATTTTAGACATTTGGTCAGTTCACAGGACTATATATGTCATAATAACCTATATGTATGCAGGTTAATTTCGGAAGATAGAAATGCAACAGTACTCTAGAATTTAAGCTGAAGCAAGCTTAGCAGTTCGGCTGTGTGCGAATTCTCCGCAGAGAGAACCTTAGGTTATAGAATAACTGTATAGGCTACACATGAATACACAAATGAACAGAAGTGCAAGTCAGGCTCACCAATATTTGGCGAATTAAGTCAAATCTCCCGTTTTCCAAATGCTCCATCAAAACACAGACATAGCCTCGGTTTCAGTTGTTACAGCGCAGTCTCAAGCACCTAGTCTAAAGCGCGTTCATTAATTTCTTTACGATTTCCCTCCGATTCACACCGCCGAGAAACAGTACAACGATTAACTCATTAATTATTCATTCAATAAGAGTAAAACACAGTTGATCTGTGTCTTCGGAAAATCGGAACACAAACGGTGCATCTTCCTTGCAATAGGCTATTTCCGGGCTCCAGATATCCCTGTCGTAGACGGTGATAGTGGTCCTTCGGTTCAGAAATCCTAGCGGTTGACAAGCTTTGGGGGGCGAGTCGATGCCACCAGACCAGCAAAAAAAAGCAGATGTCTTTCGCCCGATCTTGACAAAACTGAGTCACGGCTTCAGAGGAAACAGATGGCGATGGTGCAGCTCTGATTTGCTGCACGCTCGCGGATTAAAGAGCACTCTAATCCTCAAACCTCCTTTAATTCGTTATTTTTCAATGACAGGGCACGTGATTTTGCCGGACAATACCATCTATTCTTCATCTCCACGTTCCTCGGTGCATTTCCTGTTTATTTGAACTAATAACGACTTTTGTAATTAGCAGTAGCCTATATCCTGGCGAGACTCAATGTGTGTAAATAAACCTCGCCATAAACTTTTATACTATTTTAGGGATTTTAGGATAAATTGACGCATTAATATCAGCCATAGACTATGTTGCCAAAAACTAATTGCAATGTTAACAGCCGTAATGCCATTGTTTGTTTTCCAGCTCTTCCTCTGGATAAAGCCCTCGATCGTCGCTTCGTAACAGCTAAGATTCATTCATGAAAGGCGTTTACATTTTTACCCAAAATGTCATTCATGCAGTTTGTCCTTTCTGTGCATTGTAAAACTACTCCCGAAAACAACCAATGGAAATGGACCAATGGATACATCGGATGCAGCACCGAATGTAATTTCTTTCTGATTGTGCAGTGTGCGAAAATAGGCATAAATTAATTTTAATATGTATATTCCATATTACATTTCCCCCCACAGAATGAGCCTTTATACTGGTAAAACGATAGCGGAAAGGGAGAATATGTTTGAGAGACACGTCTCACTGAACATGAATGGTAGACGGTAGCCTGTGTGATTTAGCCAATGGGCTTCCACAACACCCTCGTTCACAGTCGCAATCGCTATAATTGCGTGGAGAGTAATTCATACGGTGCACTTAGCCCCCGAAACCTATTCAGCCAAGCAGTAAACGAACGCAGAAGTTCCACAAACTCAAGATTAAAAGCGCTCGCCCGGGGAGAATGGACTAAACAAACAGGTATACAGTTCGCGCTGCAGCATTTGTGCGCTCGCGCTGAAGTGACGTGTGTACTCATCGCACACAGGCACTGTGTTGCATTTTGAAGCCCGTGTAAGGCACATAACCTCAAGCATGTCCGTCTACAAGCTTTCCTTATCGCAACATTAATTATGGATTCCAGACTGACCTCAACTGGCAGTAACCCCACATCTCAAATGTAAGTCCGAGCAGACATCATTTCCCAATAATGATAATGTCACGAGCGTTCCGCAATTCCAAATTCCAATCCTGCAAACCAACGGGAAGGGATGACATTAATTTAACCCCGCAAAGTGGTTACGCTTCTGGTTGACTGCTCCAAGTTTGTGTAACAGAAATAGTCCTGAATTAATCATGACGCGCAGACACACAAGAGGTATTCCCCGCAGCCAGATACAAGCATCCATATTATCCTCACTGCGCTAAAAGCGCTTCATCAGTTATGCCCCGCTTCGGATCGCTCGAGCTCGTGTGATTTAAAATTCAGAAGTACATTTTGAACAAGACCTCATATGTACAGCATTAAATAGCACGGTGCCATCCTAAGGACATGAAATATCATTGTATGTACTATGTAACTAGGGCATTCAAAGACTGTGATACATTTAAAGAATTGTAAATCATACAGTAAGAGTACGTAGCCTTGTCCAAGGCATCTGATGTTTTTAATGCAAAATTCTTGTCATGAGCGCAACAAGGACCCATGTCATAGCAGCTATTGGGACACCAGTAGGGCAAATGTATGTTCATATTCTACTCCATTACTCTGTAATTTGCATTTTACAGAGTTTTTATATTTTCGTGATGAAACCCCGAACATATTCATATAAAATGAAAATATTTTATTTTTTAGAGCGACAGTATTTCCATATGCATTCAGTGCAGTTATCCAGCTAACTCAGTAATCCTGCTTAGTGAAACAGTGCAGTTATCCGGCTAACTCAGTAATCCTGCTTTGTGAAACAGTGCAGTTATCCGGCTAACTCAGTAATCCTGCTTTGTGAAACAGTGCAGTTATCTGGCTAACTCAGTAATCCTGCTTTGTAAAACAGTGCAGTTATCCGTCTAACTAAGTCATCCTGCTTTGTGAAACAGTGCAGTTATCCAGCTAACTCACGTAATCCTGCTTAGTGAAACAGTGCAGTTATCCGTCTAACTAAGTCATCCTGCTTTGTGAAACAGTGCAGTTATCTGGCTAACTCACGTAATCCTGCTTTGTTAAACAGTGCAGTTATCCGTCTAATTTGGTAATCCTGCTTTGTGGAACAGCGCAGTTATCCGGCTAACTCAGTACTCCTGCTTTGCGGTGCAGCCCACTGCTTGGTGAAACAGGCCCCTGGTCTTACAGCCGGTCCAGGCCGGAGTCTGGCACCGAAGGCAGGTGGCACACTGTGTGGGAGGATGGTGGAGAGGAGCAGATGGTTCTCCTCTGAATGTGCCTTCAGGTGCTCTGGCACGAGAAAGGAGATGGGCACTAATTCACCTCCCTCTGACCTTCAGCACTAATGAGGCTCCATGTTCTGTGAAAGAAAAACAAGCCCATCTTGAAAATAAGACAATAATACGGCACTTACTGCACTGCATTACAAGCCACTTTTTCTGACATTTGAAGACAGTTTGAAAATGTATGCAGAGGAAAACAATGCGTACAAACTGACTACCTCCTCTATTTATTCATAATTAATGGTAATTGATCAATCAAACATTAGCAGGTTTTTGCAACTCCCCAGGGGAAGGGATATATCTCATCAGGTCGAAGAATTTATATTTGGAGTAAGGTTGCTTTACATTATTTACACCCCCTTTGTTCAGTATTCAGCTACGAAACGCTAACCTGTGACAAGGGCAATGACGGATGTGCGAAAGGGATATTTGCAGTAGCAGCGTGAGCTCAGGTTGAATTAGAATCGGGTGAACTTCGATTCAGGCCCATTCAGCCTTTCGGAAGTTCTGAGGCCGACGGAGACGGACATCAGCTGGAGTTCCTCTGAGGTTCAGAAGCCCGAGGTCGCCCCCGCACATTACGGATGCATCAGGCCACTGCTGTGGTTTTATTTTATTTATTTAGTCTTTATATTACCAGGAAGTCCCGCTGAGATTCAAAAATCTCTTTTCCAAGGGTGACCTGGCCAATCATGGAAGCCAGGTTAGACAGTAAAAACACACACATCATACACAATACAGTATAAATATAAAAGTAGTGAAATTAAGTGCAGTAAAAGTTATCGGTCACTACCTACGTCAGTGACAGGAGCACACATCTTGCATAAGCCTGTACATACTTACTTTGAACTGATTTGAAGGAATAAAGTGGTCAAGCTTCAACTGGAGATTGTTCCAAAACAAGGTTGCAAAGTACACCTTCAGGGGACTTTAAGAAGTACCAGTCACTAAACTCACCTGCTAAAATATTTTTTTAATAATAGTTTTGTTTGTGGGTTTCCATAATGGCAAAATGCCAAACAGTGGTCTGTAGCGTAGTGGTTAAGGTAAATGACTTGGAACCACAAAGTCGGAGGTTCGATCCCCAGTGTAGCTACAATAAGATCCGCACAGCCGTTGGGCCCTTGAGCAAGGCCCTTAACCCTGCATTGCTCCAGGGGAGGATTGTCTCCTGCTTAGTCTAATCAACTGTACGTCGCTCCGGATAAGAGAGTCTGCCAAATGCCATTAATATAATGTAATGGAGTGTAACAGAAGATGGATACAGGGCAACAGGACGACCTAACTGAACTGAGTTATCTGATTATCAATATACACAGTGCAACTTTGCAAAGACCACCAAATGTTATTTGTGAGGGAGAGCCAAAAGGCACGAACATCCATTTTACCCTGGCAGTGTTTGCAGATCAAATGTTTTTGAAGAAACTGTCAGACAAAGTGACTGAACTGTACTTTTAAACATAAAAAGGCAGAGCCCAGGTGTTTGCAGATGACCTGATTGGTTAGCTGACAGGAAGAGACAGATTGTGATGGAGAGATCGGAGGATGTCTGCACTAAAATGGCAGCTCTGAGATGGATGTGTCAGCGGAACTCCTGACAAGAAATATGACAACAGCATGCCAATTAGGGTAAACACACAAAATGTACCTTAACCTCCTGAAGCCCAGGAGAAAAGGGTACTTTGCATTCTTGTAGCCTAATACTTGGCCTAATACTTGGATGACAAAAACCTGTTGCAGGGAAAATATCAATAACAAATACAAAAACCAAAATCAATACACAGCAAATGTACACATTGTTTCTCAATTTCTCAATTGAAAATGTGTAGGCTTAATCAAATGAACCTAAAATTGTCTGTTGATAATAGCCTACCTAAAAATATAGGCGTAACAAATCGAAGTAAAATTTCAGGTTTATCCAACAAATTATTTTTTCAGTGTATGAACTGCATTTATATGATCTAATAGGTATGAAACTAATTTCATATGTGTGGATTCTGACCATTTTTCAGCTGGGGCGGAAGAATGGCGTCCGTTGGGAGTCCGTTGAGGTGTGGCGGAGGAGGGCGCGCGCAACACAGTAATCCTGCCGCAACCGTAGCCGCGACAGACGATTTCAACACACGGCCTCTCGACAAAGAACATCGGCGCTCTGCTGCAGGGAACGGCACTTCGGTCGATGCGCGCTGGCAGCGAAAGGTCACCGCTATCAATTTAGCGGACATGTTCGGGCGCCCGGGTTTTTAAATGCGGCTCATTTCGCAAGCAGGACAGCTTTGATCTACATAATAATGGATGGGGGTTTCATTGTGCAACGTTTATAAATACATGCATGCTCTCTGGTCCTTGTTTAAGAGAGCCATGCTCCTGTTTTCAGCGTGATGGAAAGAGGTTGTGGGGGAAGGCATAATGCAAAGAGAGCTGCTGTTTTATTAATGAGCTTTCTGTCTGAGGCCTGCTAGGTAAGATCTCTGCGATCTGCATATGAAACGGCAGCAGTCAAAAACTGCCTCTCTTAAATATACAAATTGGTTCGTTAACCTCAAATTCCTTAGCCTCCATTTACATGTGTATGTACACACCAAGGGCACCAGGATTATTTCAGAACTGGGTGCGTCCAAGCAGGAGAAGAACGTTTTTACACATAATGGGTACAGAAATCGAAAGGCAAAATATTCAGCTCTCAGATTTTAAAATCCCAAAGTGTTGCGTGAGCCGTCTCGAGACTGATTCGTACTCTTGATAAATTGTCAGGCAGGCCAGGGGTGGAAGTGGATGAGACACTCTCTGTACCAGGGGTGTAAGATGACACAGTTTGTTCAGAGATCGTTCAGTTACGTATCTCCAATTAACAGTGAGATGTGCCGACATCAACGTGGACTGTTCATGCCACCCCAAGCCATCCCTTTCTTACACAGGATCACACACACACACACACACACACACATACATAGATACACACACACACACCAATCTGCCCCAAGATGCACTTCATCATCGTAATGCAATTCTGTCTGAACGAATCTTTGTTCTGCTTTGAGGTGGCTGTCAGTGTCGAGTCATTTGTCTGATTTAGCGTAGCAGCAGGCCCTCAAACACTAATCATTCCAGGCCGGCACAGTCACCCATAAATACGTGTTTCTTTTCTTCGAGTGAAAACGCCCCACGGAGGACTCCAGAAACATCAAAGAAACAGGAACGCATTTCAAACAGATTAGGAGGACGGCAGGAACCTCGAAAAATCCAAGTCTATTGGCGGATAAAAACCTCCTATCATTTATAAAAGACATCCTTGAAATTCCCATGCAGCCTGTGCGATATTAAATGAAGCAATATTACGGCTTGCTTATGGGCCATAAGTCTCAGTGCATTTCATTTAGATGCGGGGGAGAACTGCCAGACACTGTGAATTGCATTAACTCCAGCTCACAGGAACACTGGACACAGCCTCTCCCTGATATGCCTAACCCACTATGCTCAGTGGTCCTCACTCCTGGCCCTGGAGAGCCGCAGGGCGTTCTGGGGTCCTCACTCCTGGTCCTGGAGAGCCGCAGGGTGTGCTGGGGTCTTCACTCCCGGTCCTGGAGAGCCGCTGGGTGTGCTGGGGTCCTCACTCCTGGTCCTGGAGAGCCACAGGGTGTGCTGGGGTCCTCACTAATGGTCCTGGAGAGCCGCAGGGCGTGCTGGCTTTAGTTGTTACTTAGCACTTTAATTAATCAGTTACAGTTAACTCACTTCACCTGGTTTCTTGGGTCTGAATTAGTTAGCTGATATGAAGCAAAAACAATGAGTCCAATGAGACGATCACAGAGGGACAAGCACTGGCACATTCCCCTCAACACCGCCCACCGAAGGACTCCCGAGGTAACTGGAGCCCTGCGACTTCACCCGAAAGTTGCAGCTCCAGAGAAAGGAGTCCTCGTTTAACCTCCATTCTCTCGCTCACGCCATCTGCTCTGCCGCTGAAAAGTAAGGTCCAGTGTGCAGCGCCCACGTTGCAGAACCCATCCAATTAAAACTACAGCGGTCCTTTACCAGTGATGCAAAGATTATCGCCATGGTAACGGGTGTTTCAAGGCAACGCTGTCGCTACGCCAGAAAGAAAGGTTCTTTATGAGTACAACACAAGAAGGTTCTTTATGAGTACAACACAAGAAGGTTATTTATGAGTACAACACAAGAAGGTTATTTAGACGTACAACACAAGAAGGTTATTTAGACGTACAACACAAGAAGGTTCTTTAGACGTACAACACAAGAAGGTTCTTCAGAAGTATAACGCAAGAAGGTTCTTTAGACGTACTACGCTTGCAGTAAAAGCACAAAGAAGGAGATGTTCTAATGTGGAATAGAATCTGAAGCCATCAAAATGGTCTGTCTAGTCATACGTCACTGAGAAATGGAGAATATTTAATGTATAAGGCGGTGGGTTCTAATCAGTTTCAGTTTCATGACACGTGAAAATTATATTTGCTATGACCTGGTAACATTTGGAGGCAGCTCAGTCACATGAGGAACCAGTGCTACTCTGTCACTCATCCACTGCATTACCGTTAACCACTGCATTAACGATATCCACTGCATTAACATTAGCCACTGCATTAACATTAGCCACTGCATTAATGATAGCTACAGCATTAACATTGGCCACTGCATTAACATTAGCCACTGCACTAATGATAGCCACTGCATTGACGTTAGCCACTGCATTAACATTAGCCACTGCACTAATGATAGCCACTGCATTGACGTTAGCTTGAGTGGCAAAAAGAGAGAAGAAAACCGTTAGCTCTAAGGAAGGGAGACACATTCCTAACTGACACACATGTGGATGCAAACATACAGAAAGCAACACACAACCCCTACTCTGATCAGTGCATTAGGTAGGTCACTGTCATTGCATAGAATAAACACAAAACTTTATGTATACTTTATGTAAAGAACACTTCTATAGCACTATATACTGTAATTAATTAATCATTATATCATAAAATTTTGTGTTTGTTGACAATTATTTTCCCCATAAGTGCTTCACAAAGTAAGATGCATTTATACAGTATACCTTGTTAACAATGTCAGGTTAAAATTCATTGTACAAGTCATTTACAGTGTATAAACTGTAAGTTATTCTGAAGACTTACTCTTTTTGCTTTGCTCGACAAATAGACCGCCATCCATTATGCAGTAAACAAGTGCAAAATAAAATCTATTTTTTAATTAGTCACAGATCCCCAAAGATTAAACGCGGGCGTCTGTATCTCATGTATCTGTCGTTAATTAGCAGTAAATCAAAGCCGGCTTTTGTGCAGATGAACAAGAGGGAGTTCCCCATTAACATATCCAAGTTTAGTCTGCTTAATTGTGCTTCTTGTTCTGAGAGGAGCGCTCTAAAGCTAGCAAATTCAAAGGGTGGTTTCATGAAGAAATGCGCATAATGGGAGGTTAAAATGATTAGCATGAATGCTACAAATAATTATACATTATAGCTATATTTAATTAGGATGGAAACCTCAGATTCTGTTTCATGAAGCCTGCCTCATTACTTTTTGTATTTCTGTAAAGAAGTAGCAGGTGATATTCCGTAAAGTACAAGTTAATTATTATATTGTAGTTATTCGCAACTGAATAAGTTATTTAAGAAGCTTGGAGCAACAGCTCAAGTTGACTCATAATTAAATATATTAACAAGGAACACGGAGACACAGCACTGATTCACATAAAAAATAAAAATACTTCGAAACACGTAATGACACAAGTATGTTATTTTAACTGATCCATGTATAGGCACAACCAAAACAGTCATTGTGGGGGGGAAAAGGCACTCGCATGTTAATTATGGTCATTGTAATATTACAAATGAAACACATTCGGCATCCCATAGGCCTGTACACCACGGAGAACACATTCATAATATACAAATGTGGTATTTTATAAGAAATTGAACACGCGTTTTTATATTCCTCTACCTATTATAACAGGTTGGTGACAAAATAGAAGCATAAGAAGACAGCACAACATACAGTAGATATGGATGTCTTTCACTAAAATGTGTGAGCGCAATGCCCATTGTTTACCAACGGGTTTATCAGGCCTGCACACACAAGTGCTGTAGAAATGTAAATGGCAAAACTAAACGATTAACTGGAATTCAATTCAAGGTTTCTACATTAAATAGTCCAAAATGAAAGAGAGACAAAGACGCAAATTGAATATAGCAGAATACCTTGGAGCGGACTTGACAGACTTGTAGTCAACAGCTCCCTCTCTTGGTAAATTCGTCAGTGGAGGATTGTGCAGTCTCTCTCGCTCTCTCTCTGCCAGGCACACCGAGAGCACAGAAACTGTGTGTTGGATGTAGCAACATCGATATGGACTAGAACGGAATATTTTCTACAAATATTACAAATATTCACGTTCTTTTTTATTTTAAACATATATTACAAACACACATTATTTTTCGCAGTCTTACAAAACCGTCAAAATTCACAGAAGACACTAAACAAAACCGGGACAAAATACCATAGTTGTACGGGAGTTACAAAGAAAAACGTGGTGCCTTTTGATCACAATATACAGTCCAATAGTCTACAAACTTGCATTTTCTAGTAATGCATCAGAAAATGTCGGCTGTAGCTCGATTGATCCCCAGCCCTGGTCAGTAAGCGCCGCGGGGCCAGTGGCACTCAGCACTTATTGATCAATTATAAAAAAGAACTGATTACACAGTTGGCTCATATTCCACCTGGATTCTTGGGCCTGATTTCTGAATTGATCAGTGGTTGTAAGTTGAAAACAAAAAAATCGCAGGGCCTATAGTTCTCCAAGGTTGATGACTGTTGGCCGATATCGTAACATCGCGACAAAAGAATCTTTGCCAACAAAACAAAAAAAATTTCCCCAAAGTTTCGTTAGTATCATTTTTTTCAAGACCCATCCATCATAGGCTATTTGAAGAACATGTAAAATATAACAAAATATTTTTTTTAATCTCGTAGAAGAACACCGCCTGGAAATATTACCTTCTCTTCCTTTACTGCGAAATGGCCGACTCGTCCAACAAGGGCAGGAGAGTCATTAATCCTGACCTCTCATTCGCTGTTGGGATCCCTGCCCGCTAACGGTCTTCGACAGCTGAGATTAACACCAATGCTGCGCTTTACGGTTTCATCGTCGCACCACGTTCATAGCGACGAGGCGGATACTGTATATCGTTTATGATTCAACCATCGATTTCCTCATTTTGTTATTGACTTCCCCCGTTTCCAACGCACCACGCAACACTTAGGAAGCCCCGGAGCTTTCTCGCATCTCCAGAGACTGCACTAAAATAACAGGAGCAGGCAGCCAGCAACTCTGTCACAGATAAAATAACCCACTATAAATTATGCATCCAAGGATGTTGATCTAGCTGTAGAACTGTATTTGAACCATATGTCTTAGTCATAGCTCGTAGGCTAATACAAATCTTACTGTTAGAACTTGAACGGAATTAAATTCCTTTTCCACAAAACAAAGACTCATCTGAGTTCACTCTCATACATATAGCCTCATTGTGTGTTCTTACAATGTGTGCTAGTAGGCCTACAATGTTTATAGGCTAATTAGGATAGGCTAAGTCTACAAAATGTCAAAGCGTTCCTGCAAACAAGCATTAGTAGTTATGTGAACAGTATTCCGTACACAATACTACACTTAAAAAATGAAATATTGAATTTACATAACCCAGCTATGTCAACAGCTTCCACATAAGAGAAGCTTCAAAATTGTTCAATAATTTAAACCAACTAAAGTTAAATTCAACACAGTTATGTGAAAATGCCCCATGAAAGGAAGACGAAGTTAAGTTATGTGGTTATGCAAGAGTAACATTTTTCTTTTTTGTTTTGGTTGTGGTAGGCTACATCTCAAATGAAATTTGTACAGGGCTTACATAAATCGACAGGGCTTTTTCAATCTGCCAAAATGGTAATGAAAGAATCCGTAGTCAGGATTGAATGAAGGATATGGCCAATTTCCCCCCGGTACTAGCTTGGTGCCCTGCTGTATAATGCAAGACCAGAAACTCCAGGCCCATAATTGGTACTGTCAAGAAATCAATCAAAGCAATTGATAGTGTACAAGCTTACCGGCACATTGCACGGCGACCATCTATAAAAGGTTCATTTCAGCTCCAATTAAGAATCGGGCGGTGGTGGGTCAATACGCAGATCGATACGCAAGTTTCATTTGAAAATTCCTCGCGCCGTTCGACGTAGGCGTCCGTATACGCACATACGAAAAGTGTGTCGAAGACCGCTCAACCGTCTGGTTATTATTATGCGCACTCAGTCACACACACTTAATCTGTTTTTACACTCACTAGCCAGCCACTGTGTCTAGTGTCGCGTATGAACCTCGATTTCCGGCAGAACAGTCCGAATTCTTCGTGACACGGATCCCACAAGGGCCTGGAAACGTTCCTTAGGGATTTGGGTCCACGCGGCCTTGATAGCCTCACACGGGCCCACATTAATGCGGTTAACCTCCCGTTCCACCTCATCCCAAAGGCACTCTACGTGATTGAGATCTGGGGACGATGCAGACCGTTGGAGTTAAACTGCAGTCGCTGTCGTGTTTGAGGAACCATCGTGAGATGGTGAGCGTTGTGACGTGGCGCATTATCCTGCGGACAAGGATCGATTTGGAAAATGGAAGACTGTAGCCATACAGGGAAAGTACATGGGCAGCAGCAATGCCTAGGTATGAGGTGACATTCAAATGATGCTTAATTGGTATTATGGGGCGTAACGTGTGCCAAGAAAACATTCCCCACACCATTACACCACCACCACCACCAGCCTGAACCAGTCATATGGCATAAGGCAGGATGCATGCATCGATTAATGCAGTTTACGCCACATTCTGACCCTACCATCTGCACGCCAGAGCAGAACCTGAGAATCACCAGAGCAGGCAATGTTTTTCCAATCGTCACCAACCAGTCGGCGATCATATGCCCACCGTAGCCTCATCTTCCCGTTCGTAGCTGACAGGAGGTGGGAACCCGACATGGCCTTCCGCTGCTGTAGCCTATCCGCTTCATGGTTTCCCGGCGGACGCTTAGATCAAGCATCCATTCCAATGTTTGGTTGAACAGACAACTAAAGCTCTTCACTGTGTGTGCAGGCTTTACATACAGGTCTGCAGTCACAAGATTCACTGTTAGGATAAGTAGGCCATTTGTATCACTGAGCAGGTGTACCCTACTAAGTGGCCACCAAGTGCATTTTAAGCAGGCAAGTAGTATTTTAAAAGATCCACCGGCCGTCACTTTGGCTATTCTAACAGAGAATGATCGAGGTCAGGAATTATGAGGTAGGAAAACGATCAAATGTGTTTAATGAGCTCTGGAGAGTTCCACATAAAAAGCTAATAAATCTCTGAAAAAAATCACACAGTTTATAGAAGAGCAAAATGCAACAGTCCAGTACAAAGAACGGCAAAACACAGGGAATAAGGAAACAGATGTTTTTTATTTTTTATTCACATATCGTTCTACTGCACTATGTTAGGACTTAACATAAGCGTCACCCACCGCTATTTTCCTATGTTGATCGTTAAACCTTTTGTACAGACTACAAAAAAATCAATACATACGCCGAAGAAAAAAGTGGTCAGACGATTGTGAATTAGCTTAGCGGGCTTGTCGATCTTTAGATCCACCCACTACGGCCACTTGAAAAATATACAAGGCATTTTCTACACAGTTCTGAAGGGGAGAACAAACTGAAACGACATTCGTAGAGCATGAACATTTCTGAAAAAACGGTTAAATACAGAGTATGGTTTAAAAAAAAAAGAAGGAATATACTGTAATTACTGCCAACTCAGGCACGACACAAACATAATGTCAGTACCATTGACAAAACTGTGTATTCTGCATTTTACATTTCATAGAAACTAAACGTCAAACATGGAGAAAACATCATCTGTTATATACACTGAGGTAAAAACACATTGGTCTGTAGAGGAGGTATTTTTTTCTCTCTTTTTGATTTTCACCCAGCTTATATTTCCATTTCGTTTTTTTATGTTTTAATTTATTTCTAAAGCAAAGTCACATGCAGTGCATCATCCTAGGTGAAGGTCAATTAAAATGGTCAAACTCAGGCACTAAAAATGCAATAAAGCTTGATTCTAACTGTACACAATGGTCTAACTACAGCAGCCAAATGAACCAGTCAAACTCCCCTCAGTCGCTTAAAAGCAAATTGCACCCTTTTCAGACCTGAACCGTCCTTTTCCCCAGAAAACGTAAAAATCACATTTGGCAGCACTGCATTTTTGAGGGTCCGTAAGTTTGGTCCTCGTGGGCCACCATCCCTCGGCGGTTATAGGCCTTCCTTCATAACATGGCTGCGTTCGAAATCGCATACTTAGCATACTAATCGTATGACAATCATTCTGAAATGTAATACTAGAAGTAGCTATGCTAGTGTGTGGCTTTGAACGCAGCCACGGAGTGGGGAAACGGGCTTAATTCAAACAGATAATTAAACTGAGCGATTAAGCCTCGTGTCGAAAGAAAGCCTAATGACCGAGTGGCCCTAAAATTTGCATAAATATAGAGGAGGGATGTTTGCAGTTCGGAGCGCCATCCACTCATGTTTGTAAAATTACTCAATTATGTAAATTGTGCTCTAGTTTGCCACATACCTAGGGAACGTTGGACCGTTTCTAAATGTCTGTCAGGAGTACCATGCAGATGATTGGTTGCATATTTTGACAACAGATGAGTAAACCCTCACAGAAACCCGCCACGGACCTTTTGTTCGGAACTGCCAACACTAACACTTTATTTGAATGCCCCTGCATAACAGGTCCTGCATAAGCACTACATAAGCATTCATAAGCACTGTCAATAACCTACATAAGGATCTTGCATCAGTTCACTTGGTCTGTCAAGGTAATGTCACTTTGCTGCATTAATGTTGACATAACACACTATGCCTATTTCTAGTTATTGACATAAGCGCTTGTGAATGCTTATGCAGCGCTTATGACGGCGTTGTATAGCTCGTATGTAGGAGGCCTTCAAACAAAGTGAAACCAAATTTACTTAGCTCAGCGCTGCGCTAAATCTCTCAACATTTCTGCATGAAAAGATGCATATTATAAGAAGCCCCGTTTATTTTAAAGACCAGATCTTCCAAGAATTCGAGTGATGCAAAGCAATCCGCACATCTGGCCCTACGTTTATTTTACACATCATTACGTTCACACGGTTTGGGTCGTGATAGGATAACGCCCTCCCCGTGAGGCATAGGAAACAGATGGGACAGTCCGTTTGAATTTGCCCGCTAGCACATAAGCCACACACACACACACACACACACACACACACACACACACACACACACACACACACACACACACACACACACACACACACACACACACACACACACACACACACACACACACACACACACACAGCGTTTGACATTGAACGGGCGCTGGTAGCAGCTGGTGATGCTCGATGAGGTCATTGTTGGAGACACCATTAAGACTGTCGGCGATTCCCGCCCTGCATAAACCGGAGGAGTCGCGACGCGGTCGCCGTTAGCCAAAGCTGGTGCAGAGGCTGTAGTCAACCCTGGATGTCACAGAAAATTACCTGCATGTGTAACGCTGTCGGCTTGGTTACCTTCGAGTTTGAAAATAAAGTCTGCTGGTGATTTTAAGACGGCAATGCAATAAAAAACAATAATAGTGTTATTAATAATAAAAACGATCATGGCCGAATGATGTCTATGACAGCACTGCAAAGTCATCCGATGTCAGGTCCCGGAGAATGAGCCCGACCTTGCCATCGCCGCCTCCTCATCACGACTGCTTCACTTTCTCCCTTCTTCGTTTCTTTTTCTTGAACATGTATTATAGCAGCAATATCCTGTCACCTCTCTTACAGTGGGCTAGCTTCTCACTTTGTACAGACATTTTTCACTGCTGACCAGTTTCTTTTTTCTTTTTTTCTTTTTAAAAGACACAAAACCTCCCGCCTGACATACAATACATATTTGTCTTCTATACACATATTTTAATGCACTACACTTTGGAGATTTACAATTCCAACATGTATCACAAAAACATTTTTTTCATGGCACACTATTTATTCAAGGGGCAATGACCTTGTTTCGCTAATAACTGGGGAAACTTTGTCCTTCAGACAAATATTCTACCAATCAGTATGCATGAGTGAGGGGGGAAGCGCTACCTCTGGGGACTTTCTAACCTGACGCATTTTGAATTTGGAGCCATTTCAAATAGCTCAGCCGTTACGATTGGCCAGCCGTTTAGGCGACGTACACTCAATCGCTTGCCAGAATGCATTTTGTCCCCTTCTTGTTCCCGTACAGGCAGTGAAACGAGAGCGGGACCCGTGGCAGCACGGCCGCCATTAACAATGCAGTCAGAGATTCGACACCAAAACCGAGTATTACACGGGACCACATTACCACACATTCACGCATCAGAACTCTTTGCACAAGTGCACTTATTGCTAACTGAAACGAAATCAAATGTTGCTGCCAAAAATGTATTTGTTTAGGAGTGCCATATGAGTATTTACGACATAGCCGTATGCCTACACTATTACCGTTGGCATAGCCGGGGCAACCAGTCTCCCCCATTACATTTGACCACATCATAGTCGTTTTAGGAGGGGGCCGCTTTCATAATTTACGCAATGCTAACCAGTTACATTTTTCAGTTCCAGTCACAGTAAAAAAAAAGAAACAAACAAAAAAACGGAATAAAATAAAAAGGTATTTTTAGTGCCCAGCCGTCCCACGGCTGAGTGAAGTTCTTCCCCACCACGGTGAGCTCACTGCTCTCCACACAATCCTGTGCTCCTGCCAGGTCTGCACTGAGTGGAAGAATGTTTTCCAATTTATGAAAATGTATTTTCAACCAGCGTATAAAATTAAATTAACTGCCAAAAATGATGACGGCACTTAATATAGGCTACTGCATTCTGGGATATTTGTTTATCGAATATAAATGTGACATCGGCAGCTCATTTATTCTAGCAGCTAGACAGACATCACAGCAGATAGAAGAGAGCGAGTCTAATGAATGAGTCGCTTGTTAATAAACAAATAAGCACCGAATATCCAAATTTCTATTTTCCGTGAACGAACCCTGTAAACAACCTTCAGCCGTCGTGAAAACAATAAATCACTGCTCAGACAAAGACAGTCTGAATACGAATTCGTCAGGCGTTTGTGTGGCAATGTGGTTCCATAACTTGTTAGAAATATAAACGTTTAAATCTGGTGCTACATTTCTTTTCTCTTTACATAGAACATGGTAGCTACTTAGATTAATAGAATTTCATCTTTTTACAAAAACAAAAAACAAAAAACACACACATACACACAAACCTGAAGCCTTCAATTGGTCCCTTAAGGCTTACACAAATTAAACATGAAATAGTCCATATGTAACAGCTGTTTTTTTTTTTCTTCTTAAATGTACATTCTAGTAGAAAAAGTTGCCACAAAACGTTGGAAAACATATGGCTTAGTAAATATCCATTCGCTATAACTCAATGAACATACCCCCCAATGTCTTAAATTAGACCTTTGTACAACGGATTAATATATGCACACAAAGAATAACGCAACAACAATAGAAATGCATGTTTTTAAGAGTAACTTCATAACGCTTTTGCTGTGTTTTTCCCCTCTCCCCCCGTAATGCCACACGCCTGGGGGCCGTTTTGCAGTCACAGATGCCTCTGCGTGTCCGAGGCTTTATTATTATTATTTTTTGGAGATGATTGCGTGCCGTTGTGAGGTTCGAGCCGTGGGGCGCGGATGTCCCCCGAATTCCCCGCGAGGGTGAGGATGAGCCAGAGAGGAAGAGCGAAGGGGCGTGGCGCCCCGTGAGTTGGCATGGAGACGGTCCCCGGCGCTCCTTCCTGTGCATAAGAGGACCACTTCCTGTCGGCGCCACCAGGAGGAAGCACCCCAACTCCCTCCCCCCAAAAATAAAAATGCAAGCACCGTTGGGGGATTTTCGCGCAGACATGGCGAGGTGGTTGGGGGGGGGGAGAGTGGCACTATCTGGCAACCTGGCTTGGAAGGCATGGTTGTAGTACAGAGCAGTGAAATATAGAAAATATATATTTATATTGCATATGTCACAGCATGTTTGCCTAGACGGAATGAGGTCGTGTCCAGTTTCGTTTTGCAAAGGAAATCGTAATGAATAAAGTTACACCGAGCTGGGAAGCGTGTGTGAACCGGGGGTGTGTGTGCGCGCGTGTGTGTGGTGCAATACATTCTCAAGAGACGCCAGTGAGGCGTCTCCTGAAGGGACTAAAAATGAATTAAAAAGCACATCGCGTACCTGACACAGCTGCGAAAATAAAACCGTCCGTCCTGTTCCCGCGGAAACGCTGTTCTTCAACGCAACAGGCCCCTCCCCGCCACGTGGAGTCAGGTGACTTCTCCCTCGACCGTGACCTCGGGCGCCCGGGGCGACGTGGAGACCGCGCCATGCGTCGCCTTTCTCCATTTTTTTTTGTCAGTTGGTTTTTTAAAAACTTTCGGTTAAGAACGGGAGGAGGCCTAGACCAGGGGGGAGAGAAAACAGACTCCCAAAACACCCCCCCCTCCCCCCCGAATTCACAGACAGGATCGGAGAGCGGGGGCTTGTGGGCGGGGCGGGGGGTAGCGTGGCATCGATGCTTGACGGACAGGGCGGGGCCTCCGGCCAACACCACGACAACGGGGCCTCGGTTGCCGCGTCGTGCCCGGTCACAAGTCCTGCGACGGTCCAGGGGTGTGGAAATAAAAAGCCAAACATTTACAAAAGGGAGAGAGGCCCACCGGTCCCACTTCAGTCTAGTGTAACAGAGGAGCGGCCTGGCGGGGCCGGGCTGGGCCGGGCTGGGCCGGGGGGCCGGGGGGGCGGGGGGGAGCGAGACAGGGGGGCGAGACGGGGTCTACATCTTGATGCCCTCCTGGTGGCTGAGCTGGGACAGCGTCTTCTTGATGCGCAGCGCGGTGAGTCGGGCGGCTCCGTTGGCGTACCAGCACTCCCGCATGATCTTAGCCATCACCCGCAGGGCCTGGAGGGGGGGCAGGGACAATACGTCAGGTTCTCGTGTTAAAACATTGTTACAAGACCTTTGTAAATGCATGGTGTGTGAGCGCATGTGTGTGAGCGCATGTGTGTGAGTGCATGTGTGTGAGTGCATGTGTGTGAGTGCATGGTGTGTGAGCGCATGTGTGTGAGTGCATGGTGTGTGAGCGCATGTGTGTGAGCGCATGTGTGTGAGCGCATGTGTGTGAGTGCATGGTGTGTGAGCGCATGTGTGTGAGTGCATGTGTGTGAGTGCATGTGTGTGAGTGCATGTGTGTGAGTGCATGTGTGTGAGTGCATGGTGTGTGAGTGCATGTGTGTGAGCGCATGTGTGTGAGTGCATGGTGTGTGAGTGCATGGTGTGTGAGCGCATGTGTGTGAGTGCATGGTGTGTGAGTGCATGTGTGTGAGTGCATGGTGTGTGAGCGCATGTGTGTGAGTGCATGGTGTGTGAGCGCATGTGTGTGAGCGCATGTGTGTGAGCGCATGTGTGTGAGTGCATGGTGTGTGAGTGCATGGTGTGTGAGTGCATGGTGTGTGAGTGCATGGTGTGTGAGCGCATGGTGTGTGAGTGCATGTGTGTGAGCGCATGTGTGTGAGCGCATGTGTGTGAGTGCATGTGTGAGCGCATGGTGTGTGAGCGCATGGTGTGTGAGCGCATGGTGTGTGAGCGCATGTGTGTGAGTGCATGTGTGTGAGTGCATGTGTGTGAGCGCATGTGTGTGAGTGCATGTGTGTGAGCGCATGGTGTGTGAGTGTGTGTGTGTGAGTGCATGGTGTGTGAGCGCATGGTGTGTGAGTGCATGGTGTGTGAGTGTGTGTGTGTGAGTGCATGTGTGTGAGTGCATGGTGTGTGAGTGCATGTGTGTGAGTGCATGTGTGTGAGTGCATGTGTGTGAATGGGTGAATGAGAAGCATCAGTTGTACAGCACTTTGAATAAAGGTGCTATATAAATGCCAACCATTTACCATTCACAGTAAAGCAACAAGGCACGAGAGGTAGTGGTATATCGTCAATATAGTCACAAGGAGTGTGTGTGTGTGTGTGTGTGTGTGTGTGTGTGAGGTGTACATTTTACAAACATTCATTAGGAGACGCACCAGAAAAAAAGTTTGGGAACCCAAGTGTGAAACATTCTTCATTTTCTGCGTAGCATTTACTCCCGTTTACTACAGCCTATCGTATTGCGCACGGTTTATAAGCAAAAACCAGGCAGCGTTTCTGTGCCTTCTCGGCGATATCACAGGTCTGTACTCACAGACAGCGACACGGACGTTCTCAGTTCCGGGAATCATTCCGGAGAACAACGTGCGCCGCACAAAAGCCATGCGACACGGAAGAGCCTCGCTCTCTCGGCCACGTGCCGGGTTTTCAGGAGGAACACAGACCCCCGTACATGTCTCACAGACCCCCGTACACGTCTCACAGACCCCCGTACACGTCTCACAGAACCCCGCACCCGTCTCACAGACCCCCGTACACGTCTCACAGACCCCCGCACACGTCTCACAGACCCCCGCACACGTCTCACAGACCCCCGTACACGTCCCACAGACCCCCGCACACGTCTCACAGACCCCCGCACACGTCTCACAGACCCCCGTACACGTCTCACAGACCCCCGCACACGTCTCAGACCCCCGTACACGTCTCACAGACCCCCGTACACGTCTCACAGGCCCCCGCACACGTCTCACAGACCCCCGTACACGTCTCACAGACCCCCGTACACGTCTCACAGACCCCCGCACACGTCTCACAGACCCCCGTACACGTCTCACAGACCCCCGTACACGTCCCACAGACCCCCGCACACGTCCCACAGACCCCCGTACATGTCTCACAGACCCCCGTACACGTCTCACAGACCCCCGCACACGTCTCAGACCCCCGTACACGTCTCACAGACCCCCGTACACGTCTCACAGGCCCCCGCACACGTCTCACAGACCCCCGTACACGTCTCACAGACCCCCGCACACGTCTCACAGACCCCCGTACACGTCTCACAGACCCCCGTACACGTCTCACAGACCCCCGCACACGTCTCACAGACCCCCGCTACACGTCTCACAGACCCCCGTACACGTCTCAGACCCCCGTACACGTCTCACAGACCCCCGTACCCGTCTCACAGACCCCCGTACACGTCTCAGACCCCCGTACACGTCTCACAGACCCCCGTACCCGTCTCACAGACCCCCGTACACGTCTCAGACCCCCGTACACGTCTCACAGACCCCCGTACCCGTCTCACAGACCCCCGTACACGTCTCAGACCCCCGTACACGTCTCACAGACCCCCGTACCCGTCTCACAGACCCCCGTACACGTCTCAGACCCCCGTACACGTCTCACAGACCCCCGTACCCGTCTCAGACCCCCGTACACGTCCCACAGACCCCCGTACACGTCTCACAGACCCCCCCTACACGTCTCACAGACCCCCGTACACGTCTCACAGACGCGCTCTTCCCCACACCGCCGGCAGTGCAGTCACTCCGTCACAGCCGCGGGGAGAGAGAGCCACTGACGGAATGAAAGGGTCTTAAAAGAACACACGGCAGGTGGCAGAGAGCAGCGTCTGGAGGGGGGGGGGGGGGTGGGGGGGGCGGGGGGGGGGGAGACTTCAATGGGTTTAAAAAAAAACCCAGAATAAGCGCAGAATAACAAGTGAAGTCCAGCGACAAGTCAGCAGGACAGGGTTCAAATTGAAAGTGGCCTTTGATGCCAGGTTTCTCTGCACTTTCTTTGTCAAATTAAAAAAAAAAAAAAAAAAAAAAAAGTAGCAAAAAATGTCAAGAAAAAAAAAAAAAAAATACATCAAAGCTAAAAAGAAACGAATGGAAATGGCACTGGCATTACTTTACCCCGGTAAAGCTCGAACCAAATGTGAGAAAAGTGTCTGATAATATTATATAAATAAATACAAATAAATACATAATTAAATTGTATGTAATGAATTACACATGAAGTGTGTATAAGCCATTAAGTCATGTTACTACTATGCTACAGTGTTATGGAGTCTGCACCCAATTAAATAATGCAACGAAACAAAATGAAGGTTTGAACTTGGCTTGTGTTCTCCATCTTTTCCTGTAAAAGTGTTCTCCCACAATTCCAGGGAAGTATGAAGAATTTTAGAAGATGTATGCAATAAGTATTTCAAAGAAATGTGCTCAAGTGGGAGACAAGGGATCTCTGTGGTAACCACAAGAAGGAGGGTGCTTTCAGGGTGACTGCAGTGTGGGTGTCTCTGTCTGTCTGTCCAGATGCCACGTCTATGACCGTCTTCGTCTCAGACAGTGACTACTAACAGAGGCGTGTTCTGCTACTACTAACAGAGCACACGCACTCACACACACGTACGCGCGCACTCACACACTCACACTCACACGTACGCACAGACACACACGCACTACACACACACACACACTCACACACTCACACACACACGTACGCACCAGAGGGTTGTTATCGCACAGACTCACACACCACTTCACAGACGCCAGTGCTTACAGTCTGTGGACACAACGTTGAACAACGTTGACGCGCGCATCAGGGAGAGCGTTCGAGGGCCGAGCGTTCGGGCCGAGTTCACACAAAATGGCGGAAGCGGGGACCGCCAGCGTGCTCCGGGCGGAGCTCGAGCGTGCCCGAACACCCCCCCCCCCCCCGCGTCCGCTCGAGGGTCAGAGGTCGCGGCGCGGCGCGTCTTCTCCTCAAACAGGCCGGCGGCCCTTCCTCCAGCTCGCGGCGGGATATTCGATTAGGGGATTTTATTACGCCAGATTGGATCTAATCTCATTGCGGCCATTTCCCCAACGATAAAAGGACACCGGCTAAGTAAATGCGTGAGGCTGTCTGCTACTGGCTGGGGCTAGCCCTCCATTGGACAAACAGCGCAGACAAAAACAAAAAAAAGATATTGTTGCCTCTCCAAAAAAACAGGTGCAGGCAAAACAAATAGATTTGTAAGCCGCGAACATAACTTGCGGAACATCATCACAGGGGCATTATTCAGTGGGGCTTGTGCAGTTGGAAACCAGTGAAATATACAGAGCAGGGTTTCATTACCCATAAGGCCACAGGCCGTCTGAATTCCAAATCTGACAGGCATATCGGAGTGAGGTGATTAAGAAGAGCTCCTAAGACGGGGAACCTGGGCTGAGTCTGGCAGCCGTGCTGACGGTGGTAAACAAGTTTGAGGTATTCGAGAGCTTGAGTCTCTCGTCACTGTTAAATTGTGAATGGACTTCATTTATAAACCCGCTTTTATCTAAAGCGCTTTTAACTCCCTACTAACTCACTCTCCTGTCACTCGCTCACCCCCCACCCCTCTCTCCCTCTCTCCCACCCCCCACCCCTCTCTCCCTCTCCCACCCTCCATCCCTCCCTCTCACCCTCCATCCCTCCCTCTCACCCACAACCCTCTCCCACCCTCCATCCCTCCCTCTCTCCCACACCTTCTCTCACTCTCTCCCTGTCTCACTCCCTCTCCCTCCCCTCCCTCCCTCCCTCCCTCCTCTCTCTCTCTCTCTCTCTCTCTCCCTCTCTCTCGTCTCTCTCTCTCCCTCCCTCTCTCTCTCTCCTCCCTCCCTCCTCTCTCTCCTCCCCTCCCCTCTCTCCTCTCTCCCTCTCTCCTCCCTCTCTCCCTCCCTCCCTCCCTCTCCCTCCTCCCTCCCTCTCTCCCTCCTCCCTCCCTCTCTCTCCTCTCCTCCCTCCCTCCTCCCTCCCTCCCTCCTCCCTCTCCCTCCCTCCCTCCTCTCTCCTCCCTCCCTCCTCTCTCTCTCTCTCTCTCTCTCTCTCTGCCTCCCTCCGCCTCTCTCCCTCTCTCCCTCCCTCCGCAGACGTACCTCACAGCTCTGCCACCTGTTGGGTATGTTGGGCCGCAGCTTCTGCTCACAGACCACCCTCCTCATCTCCTCCACCGAGGGGTCTGACTGCACCAGGTCGTAGTAGGGCAGCTGGTAGTCCTCGTGGATGCCTGGTCAAAAAGAGAGGCGGCGTAGCGTCAGAAATGTTGTTAAAAAAAAAAAAAAACGCTTGTGGAAAGTATCATTTTATCTGTTTGCTCATCTCAGGCAGGTCTTCGCAGTGTATCCGTGATGTACAGTAACTGTTTCTCCACAAACGAACATGAAATTAATACTTTCGGCGGTTATGTTTTCACCCTCACTGAGCAAGCAGCCCTCATTAACAGACGCTCAATATAGCTGTGCTTTCATGACATTACATTAATGCCGTTTGGCAGACGCTCTTATCCAGAGCGACATACAGTTGATTAGACTAAAAAGGAGACAATCCTCCCCTGGAGCAATGCAGGGTTAAGGGCCTTGCTCAAGGGCCCAACGGCTGTGCGGATCTCATTGTGGCTACACCAGGATTAGAACCACCGACCTCTGCGGGTCCCAGTCATTTACCTTAACCACTGCGCCACAGGCCGCCCACCGTCAGTGCCTGATCACTAGTCTACAGCGATCAGAACGCGACACGTCACAACGTGAGGGAGACACGCCAGGACCCGGGGCTCACCACTGAGGCGAGCCGATCGTAGAGCCACACCGGCCGGGCGTCCGGACTGCCGGGAGGAACCGCAGGGAGACGCAGTGCATTGTGGGCGAGCACGCGTTATCAGAATCAGCGGCGAGCCCAATAAACTAAAGTGCAGCCCGGTGACAACCCCGCAGTGGTCCCAGAAGACCGTCGCAGCGCAGAACCCATGAATTATTCAGCATCTGTACTTAAGAACCTCTCGCAGCAAACAAAATTAGAAACCTTTGCAGCTTCCGAAAAAAAAAGAAAAGAAATTCACATTAATTTAACCAAGGTTGGCCGACTAGGGTGCTGGGCACCCACAGACCAGCTCTGTGCACTCTCGAGAGCACTGTCGGTTTCCCGGGACTGCTTTTCACCCCCAAAGGTCAGTGCTTCTAGACCTGCAATGCTTTCAATTACCAGCACTGACTTTTACACCAGCAGTGGAATGTTCAGCTGAGAAGATATATTTGCAATCTGTTCTCATTTTTACAATGTTTTTTATTTTATTTTTTATTTTATTACTTTTCTAAATTAAATTCAAAGT
>NC_083763.1:4358773-4411273 GCF_963514075.1 Conger conger | reverse complement strand
GTGATAAGTGGCTCCTCAGCCCCTTGGGAGGACCAGCGCCACGCCTGCGCTCCGGTAATTGAGGGAGACGGAGGACGGCCTGGGGAACGGGTGGCGCGTGCGTATCCTCGCGCCAAACGGACTGTGGCGATGAGTGTGCCGGATGAACAAACGCACGCTACGCACGCACGCCGACCTCCCGTCGCCTAGTGCCACAGAATCCCTCTCAGGCTGCCGCCATTTTTTTATTTTATTTTTTCCTTCTTTTTTTTTTTTTTTTACCCACCACTACCTCCCGCTCTTTGGAGAACCACTTCATTTTTCATTTACCGTTTTACGACATTTCCCATAAAAGTGCTGAAGTTAAATTCTCAAGAGGGCGAGATTAGCACAGAAGAAGAAAGCAGCAGTAATGGAGGACTACTGCACACGGAATAAGACCAAGGGCAAACAGACGGGCAGGGCAAGCACACCAACAGGGCAAACACACCAACAGGGCAAACACACCAACAGGGCAAACACACCAACAGGGCAAACACACCAACAGGGCAAACACACCAACAGGGCAAACACACCAACAGGGCAAACACACCAACAGGGCAAGCACACCAACAGGGCAAGCACACCAACAGGGCAAGCACACCAACAGGGCAAGCACACCAACAGGGCAAGCACACCAACAGGGCAAGCACAACAACAGGGCAAACACAACAACAGGGCAAACACACAAACAGGGCAAACACACCAACAGGGCAAACACACCAACAGGGCAAGCACACCAACAGGGCAAACACACCAACAGGGCAAACACACAAACAGGGCAAGCACACCAACAGGGCAAACACACCAACAGGGCAAACACACCAACAGGGCAAACACACCAACAGGGCAAACACACAAACAGGGCAAACACACAAACAGGGCAAACACACAAACAGGGCAAACACACAAACAGGGCAAGCACACCAACAGGGCAAGCACACCAACAGGGCAAGCACACCAACAGGGCAAACACACCAACAGGGCAAACACACCAACAGGGCAAACACACCAACAGGGCAAACACACCAACAGGGCAAGCACACCAACAGGGCAAGCACACCAACAGGGCAAACACACCAACAGGGCAAACACACAAACAGGGCAAGCACACCAACAGGGCAAGCACACCAACAGGGCAAGCACACCAACAGGGCAAGCACACCAACAGGGCAAGCACACCAACAGGGCAAGCACACTAACAGGGCAAGCACACCAACAGGGCAAACACAAACAGGGCAAACACACAAACCGGGCAAGCACACCAACAGGGCAAACACACAAACAGGGCAAGCACACAAACAGGGCAAGCACACAAACAGGGCAAGCACACAAACAGGGCAAACACCAGCAGGACAAACACGGACAGGAAAAACATAACTTGCAGTTCCACAAAGTGAAGAGGTGTCAATTAGACTAAAGCTAGTCAATAATCCAGAAAATAAGTCGGGCCACCGGTTTTAACGGGCTCGAACCGTGGCGCTGCAAATGAGGATGTGTTTTTTTTCCGGTCATTCCTGTGACCTGGTCATTCTCTCCCACACTGTCTGGGAGAGACAGCCAATCTGCGATCATCGGACACTCCCGCCCCTGTCTTTGTGTCGATACTCCGCATTCATTGGTGGACGAGAGGGCCAAAAGCAACGCAGCGCTACACTGGCAATTACCCAGCAATCACTGTTCATACCGCTATCATCCCGCCGTTTTATTATGATTATGATTATTATTATTATTATGGCTGCGAATTTCCTTCCAGCGGTTAGCACGGCTGTTATTACTACAATTATTATCTTTCTTATTATCACCATTACCGTTATAATCATAATCAGACAGACAGCCGACGCGCCACACACTCTCAAACGCAAAGCACACGAGTCACAATGGCGAAGTTCAACACAGGAATACAAAACGACAAAACAGACGCAGCGTCAAACATCGCTCCCCAAGACAGAGCCAAAGCAAAAACGTCTAAAAATCTGAGCGGCAAATTTAGTACGGAGAAGGCAGAAATATGATCAGAAATGGAAATATTACGGTAATATGGTATAAGGGGCGCGCCGTGCTTCCTTGCGAATTTGAAGTTGTGACCACCGGTCCGTCGTGGTGTTGGGAACGGCAATCATACCGGCAAAATATGGGGGCAGGTTTCAAGGATGGTCCTAAGATCTGGACCAGGTCATAAACAAGTTTCAACAGAGCCTGTTCATCTACTCAAGCAACCAACGTGCGCAAGTGGACACGTGTGCTTAAGTACCCTCCCGGCAGCAAACACACTCACGTGTGACACATACAGTACATGTATATATACATACATGCATGCATGCATTCAGTCATAAGCACGTACACGCATAACCGAATGGCCCTTGCGGACAAGTAGGCAGTGTGTGTGTTCGCCCACAGGCGAACGCACTCACGTGCCATGTGTTCACACACACACAACCTTTATCTAACCAGGGCGGTCAGTTGAGAGCGAATTCACATTTACAATGAGGACCTGACATTGAGAAGACAATGTGACGAGGGAAATTTTCTGATCCCATTGGCAGATCTTGAAACTGCCTTCCAACATTAGTCCTTTTTAGCAAAACAGTCTTTAAGCAAAAAAACATTTTAAGTCTCAATATAAGACTAAAATACTAGTTTGTTTTGCAGTGTAGTGCATAAATGAACCCCCCCCCCAAAGTCATGTCGTAGAAGAGGTCACACACACACACACACACACACACACACACACACACACACCTGAGCCCGACCTGGAGGTGGTCATGTCGTAGATGAGGTCTCACACACACACACACACACACACCTGAGCCCGACCCGGAGGTGGTCATGTCGTAGATGAAGTCTCTCACACACACACACACACACACACACACACACACACACACACACACACACACACACACACACACACACACACACACACACACACACAAACACACACACACACACACACACACACACACACACACACACACCTACCTGAGCCCGACCCGGAGGTGGTCATGTCGTAGATGAGGTCCTTCAGCGTGGTGCCCACGGAGATGAAGGGGTGGTCCATGGAGGGGTCCTCCTCGTTGGGCACACGCTGGTGGATGGCGGGCCGGCGCTGGCAGATGTAGAACAGCAGCAGCAGGACGAAGCAGAGCAGGCACACGGGCCCCGCGATGAGGGCCGCCAGGGCCACAGGGCCCAGAGGCAGGGGCTTCTCCGGGGGCACGGGGGGAGGGAGAGCTGCCGGGGTCAGAGGTCAGGGGAAACGTCACGCGCCGTTGACACCCACGCCACTCAGCGCCTCGTCGACACAGACACAGCGGTAACTCAGGGACATGAATCACTCAGAACGCGGCTCGGCCATCCAACGCCGGGAAACGCAGAGATAAATCACATCGCCCGTCCAGGGGATGAATTTTACACTCGCTATAAAGCGGCCGTAGCAGACACGCAGCTGGCAATGACAGGGAAAATATTTACAGAATGTATGCAGAATTTTAAAACAAGGCCCACAAGATCATCATACAAACCTGCAATAGCATTGCACATAGAAACGGAATACCTGGAATACATTTCGATAATCCTGCGGGAAATATGGTTAAGACTGCATAGGCTGCATTTGCTGTTAAGACCAGGCGTCTGGATCACAAAGCTGAATAACCGCACCGAGTAAAACCTGAAACAGCTTTTTACTTCAGTCCATGTTCCAGATTCAGGAGGGTTTCTGGGTTGCAGTATTCCAGGAGGGTACATCAAAAAGGAGGGTTACTGAATTTACCGGATAACAGCGCAGCATAAAACCCAGAACAGCTCCTTACTGATTTGGGAGATTGGGAGATTGGGGCTGGTTCTGGGTTTTACTCAGCTACCTCGGTAATCCTGCTTGGGGATACAGGCCCCAGGTGTGTCCGGACGGAGCGTGGGTCTGGAGGCTGGGTTTCAGGTGCTGTATGAGAGGTCAGTGAATGAGAGGGTCAGGTGGAGCTCAGCTCAGCCCCAGTAGAGCCACGCGCCTCTCCAGTCTCTAACTCCTACAGGTTTCCCTTTCAAAGACGTTTCCTTCAGCATCATTTCAGAGGCTGAATGACCGATTGAAAAGCAGACAATACGGTGCATTTGAACCACACTCATGGCTATGATTCACAGCCATGATTTAAAAGAGGAGAGAGAGAGAGAGAGAGAGAGAGAGAGAGCAGCTCTTGGAAAATAAAAAGTCAGTTTACATTATTATAATCGTCCGTTAATAACACGGAAGCTGTGAGCGGCACCACTTGTTTCACGACCCCTGTGGGGTTATGAAACCGCGGCCAACGAGGAGCGGGGACACGAAGCGGGAACGCCGAGCGGGAACGCCGAGCGGGAACGCCGAGCGGGAACGCCGAGCAGGAAGGGCGAGCAGGAAGGCCAGCCCTTCTGTGACCAGGCTGGGGACATTCCATCTGCGGGAAAATATTTCTCCTCACCAGTCTCCTCGCTAAACGATCAAGGCCCCCCCGACCTTTAACACGGACACACTTCTCATGTTTCAGCTTTCAACATCATCAGGGGGCTGTCCGTTTGTGTTATGAATGAATGAATGAATGAATGAATAGTTTATTTCGGTCACAAAATGGTGACCACATGTTTGGTGTTCCATACTGATCTGAAGTAACCTGAAGTAACACGATACCAATTTTGGTAGAAACACGAATGTTTTAGGGTCTAAATTTAGCTGAACGTTAATAATTACGGGATGACGTCGCTGAATGTTAATAGTTAAAGGATGACGTCGCTGAATGTTAATAGTTAAAGGATGACGTCGCTGAATGTTAATAGTTAAAGGATGACGTCGCTGAATGTTAATAGTTAAAGGATGACGTCGCTGAATGTTAATAATTAAGGGATGACGTGGCTGAATGTTAATAATTAAGGGATGACGTCGCTGAATGTTGACACAGAGAGCCAACTGCAGGAGGTGGAGGGCGAGGCCCACCTCCGTCAGCTCACTGCGAAGGTTTCGTGGGCGTCTCAGACGCTGAATCCTGGAGGAGAAGGCCGGGGCCTGGCCGCCTTTAAGGGAGACCGCCGCGGTGGCGTTTCGGGGACATGACCGGACCCATGGAAACCCCGCCGCGCCCATGGAAACCCGCGGTACCGTCACATTTCCGCTTCCCGAATAAACAGGGCTTTTCCGGCCACGCACGCTCAGCAGGATGTTCCCAAAACAAACGCTCTGTTGTTAGGGAGAGGGGGGCGGGGGGGTGGGCGCTCCCCGCTCGGAGGGGGGGGGCCCGGAGGACGCAGAGGCGGCACGGCTCCACGTCAAAGTAAACACGGCGCTCAGCGGAGAGCCGGGCCCCGACACCGAGGGGCCACAGAGCAGGCCTCATTACCCACAATGCCCCGGGACAGACCGGCTCTCTGGAGCGCACACACCAACACACAAAGCCTCGCCACAGAGACCTGACTCAGCACCGCGCGGGATGGGCGTCTTACCTATCTGTGTGTGTGTGTGTGTGTGTGTGTGAAAGACTGTGTGTGTCTGTGTGTGTGTGTGTGTGTCTGTGTGTGTCTGTGTGTCTGTGTGTCTGTGTGTCTGTGTGTGTGTGTGTGTGTGTGTGTCTGTGTGTGTGTGTGTGTCTGTGTGTGTGTGAGAGAGAGCGAGACAGTGTGAGTGTGTGTGTGTGTGTGTGTGTGTGTGTGTGTGTGAAAGACTGTGTGTGTCTGTGTGTGTGTGTCTGTGTGTGTCTGTGTGTCTGTGTGTCTGTGTGTGTGTGTGTGTGTGTGTGTGTCTGTGTGTGTGTGTGTGTCTGTGTGTGTGTGAGAGAGAGCGAGACAGTGTGAGTGTGTGTGTGTGTGTGTGTGTGTGTGTGTGTGTGTGTGAAAGACTGTGTGTGTCTCTGTGTGTGTGTGTGTGTGTGTGTGAAAGACTGTGTGTGTGTGTCTGTGTGTGTGAGAGAGAGAGAGAGAGAGCGAGAGAGAGAGAGAGAGCGCAAGACAGTGTGTGTGTGTGTGTGTGTGTGTGTGTGAAAGACTGTGTGTGTGTGTCTGTGTGTGTGTGAGAGAGAGAGAGAGAGAGCGAGAGAGAGAGAGCGCAAGACAGTGTGTGTGTGTGTGTGTGTGTGTGTGTGTGTGTGTGTGTGTGTGTGTGTGAGAGAGAGAGAGAGACTGTGTGTGTGTGTGTGTGTGTGTGTGTGTGTGATTGTAAGTGTGTATGACTGTGTCTGTTTACCTGCTTGCACATAATGCTGCTTCAACCGAGTATTTCTCCAAAACTAATTTGCCAAAAATGTGAATATATTTACATTTTTCTGCTTTGAGTGTTCAAATAAATAAAAGTTCACCGTTTTTTTTTACACTCAAAAGCTTTTAATGTTTTCCCTGCATTAAAGTGGCCCTTCACACGCGGGTAGAAGTAAACACACCAGCCCTTCTGCACACCGCAGCGGAGTTCAAACGGGTACACCTGCCGGGTGGCGTGAGCCACATCCCCGCACCCTCGCCGCGTCACCCTCGGCCCTCCGGAACGCCACCCGCGGCCGAGCCGGGTCCCGGAGGCGGGAGAGCGCTGGACGTATTCTGCGGAGCGTAATCCCTTTAGGAGGCAGCAGCACGCCCTGCGTTCGGCGGGGGGGGAGGGGGGGGGGGCGGGTTCTCCCGGGACGCGGCGGATCGATTCGGCCGCAGTAATCCATCAATCCCGCTCCGCTGTGAGAGGAGTGACCTTTCCTTCCCCTGCTCGCCGTCAGAGCCCCCCCCCCACCCCCCCGCGCGCGATCCGTTACCGAGGAGCGCGGCCACGGCAACGCCCGGAGCGGAGACGACGGGAGGGGAACGCCACCATCTTTAAATGGCGGGGCAGTGAAGGGCGAGGGCGGCGGAGGCAGAGTCCTGGAGGGCCGCAGCGTCTGCTGCCTCTCAGCGCGTCTCCACACAGTTTAGGTCTTTCACGGGCTAAAGAGTCCACATACACACCCTGTTCTCCAGACCTGAGATACAGAATGAATTGGGGGGGGGCGGGGGTCTTCATACGTCGGGAACACACAGTTGAGAGAGGGGGGGACAGAAAGTAGGCCTCAAGAGGAAGGAGGTGGAGGAGCGACAGCGCACGGCACAAAGGACGCCCGTTACAACCGCACACCCCCTGACCAGAAAGCCCGACACAGCCAGCAGAACAGTGTTACAACTCCCATGAGTAAATCAATGAATAAATAAAAAATAAAAAATAAATTATTAAAAATGTAGTTAGAGCCCTAACAAACGAGCAATAAGCCGGTCTTTGGCAGAGCGGGAAGTCTCCGCGGGCACAGCGAGGTGTGAAAAGCGTTACACCGGATCTACAGGGCCTGGAGAGGCAGCACTACGGCCCTGCTTCATGGAGAGAGATGTGTGGGCGGCCTGTAGTGTAGTGGTTAAGGTACATGACTACATGACACACGACCCGCAAGGTCGGTGGTTCTAATCCCGGTGTAGCCATAATAAGGTCTGCACAGCCGTTGGGCCCTTGAGCAAGGCCCTTAACCCTGCGTTGCTCCAGGGGAGGATTGTCTCCTGCTTAGTCTAATCAACTGTCCGTCGCTCTGCATAAGAGCGTCTGCCAAATGCCTGTGATGTGATGTGATGTGATGTGATGTGATGTGATGTGATGTGATGTGATGTGATGTGATGTGATGTGATGTGATGTGATGTGATGTGATGTGATGTGATGTGATGTGATGTGATGTGATGTGATGTGATGCTCTCACACGGCAGAGCTATGAGACAGGAGGCCGGGACACTGAGACACACCCGTCTCTGAGGAGCTGAAACATCATTATTTACCTGCACACACAAACCTCGTAATCACGACGGATGGAAAGCCAGTGCCTCAGTAACACCCCAAGAACTCGCCCTGAAACTCAGGCGGCCTGCAGCAACACTGATCAATCACTCCAGAGATCGGATCGCTTCTGAAGACGACGTGAAATTTCACCCTGTTCTCCGACTTTCTGAAGAGCGTCTTCTAACATTCACAAAACGTGACCGGCTCGCAGCAGCAGAGCCGAGACCACGTTTCACTAAAACATCCCCGTCCGAGCGGAGAGCGCATTAACGGCACACAAAGGCCAATCGCAGTTAATTACGCTGAGAAAGTGCGGTTGTATAACCAAATTGGTCAAGCGAGTCAAGGGCAAGGACAAGGACTTCCGCTAAAGTAGAAGCCTTCAAAGAACGACTCCCTTCAGCCGAGAGCCGGCAGTGACCTCGGGAACAGAGGGTCAGCAAACAGTCACCCGAGGGCGGCCATTTTAATAACTGCCGGGCGGTTAAGCACTTTCTTTCAGGAACCCCCGCCAAAGATGAATCCTCCATATCTGCATTACTCCCACACAAGACGAATTCCCTTCCAGTTAAATGGTTTCATTTATTTATCGTTTTTAAATGCTAACCCTTGAGTAGGAGACCGTAATTTGCCACTTTCTGGCCCCTGGATCCAAAGATTCTTGTCGGAGCTTTCAGTGTCATCACTCGGGAGCATTTGTTAGCAAGCAAGCCCATTAAAAATCAGGCTAATCGGCGAGCAGGAGACACCGAGCGTCTCCACAGGACTAACGAGACGGCAAGCTGCGGATGTCGCTGGATGGAAATAATTAGGAAATAGTAACACGAGCTCGCGACGTAGGTGTACTGCCAGAGAAAAACAAACAAGAAGAAGGCGACTGCAACTGACCCACAACACCACAGCGTCCTCAGATCCAGGATACTGCGGCCAGGAAAACGCTTTAATTATTATCAACACTTTTCGTACGAGACCATTTCTAAACAACACACACTCTCAGGAATAACGGTACAGTGGAGGTACATTCTTGTTCTTTATGGTCAAATTACCCAAATGTACCCTGAAAGGGTGGTCTTGGGTTACAAGAAGTACCTTATAAAAGCAAAAAAAAAGGTACAAATAAATGATTAACATCATGGCAAAGGGGTACGAATGTATGTTGGCACTTTTTTTGGAGCTTTTTTTTTTCCCCTGAGAGTGGAGCAGACCGTGACAAGACTGAGTCTGTCCTTTTATCTGCTCCTGACCCAAAAATCGATCGAGGTCCGCCATCTTTAAAGGACCGTCCGAACCCTTAAAGGTTCCTTCTAGGAGTTAGAAGCAGAAGGAGGAGGAACCCACAACCTGTCCTTTGGGCAAGGAAACACGAGCGCATCCCTTTGCGAAGAGGGTCAGTAAAGGCAGTCGCCGGACGGCGGCCATTTTAAAAACTGGCCGGGCGGCTGAGCTCCGGGCTTCACCTGTGATGTTGGGCTCCTTGTTGCAGAGGTCCGTGTTGCAGCACATGGGGTACACGCCGATGTCGTCCTTTGTGGACGGGGCGCAGGCGAAGGGCCGGTCCCGGGGGATCAGCTCCTTCTCCGACAAGCACATCATCATCTGCGTGCTGATCTTGGTGCCCGACCGCTTGACGGACACGAAGCAGAGCCCATCCGTGTTGCAGGTGGAGTTCAAGCAGTGGGGACAGTAGCACTGTAAGGCTGAGAGAGGGAGAGGGGGAGAGGGGGAGAGGGAGAGGGAGAGAGAGAGAGAGAGGGAAGGAGAGAGGGAGAGAGAGAGGGAGAGAGAGAGAGAGAGGGAGAGGGAGGGGGAGAGAGAGAGAAAAATCAATCAATCAATCAAACAAAACACTTTTCATACAAATCGAATGCAGCACAAAGTGCTTAATACTAATAAGAAAACATAGATAGTACGTGTAAAATAATGAAACAAATCAAGCGAATCAAACCGTGAGATCAAAGACAACGAAAAAACAGAGACAGCAGAGAGACCGATACACATCACAAATACAGCCAGAAACAGTACGCACACAAAGAAATGTAAACAAATAAAATAATATCAAACATTTGAATAAAAAGATTGCAGTTAAGAACTAAGACAAAGACGAGTCTTTATTGTGCAACGAAAGCTTTCTATTTACAGAACGCAAACGCTTGTGGCATTCAACAGCGCTATAACAGAATACCATTACAGACATTACATTAGTTACTTCGCAGAAGCTTTTATCAAAATCGACTTACAGTTGATTAGACTAAGCAGGGGATAATCCCCCCAGGAGCAATTAATTGTGGGGTTAAGGGCCTTGCTCAAGGGCCCATCAGAGGTGCAGATCTTACTGTAGCTACACCGGGGCTTGAACCACCAACCTTGTGGGTCCCAGCCATGCACCTTAGCCTCTATGCTAAAGACTGCCAATTATGGTCATATGAGGATTTAACATACAGGGCTTTAAGCTAACACTTTGCTAGGAGCACCTCATTTCTATTGCTCCTATATTAAATGTTTAAGGAGCACACTAATCCATCCCAACAAAATTGTTTTTCCCAGAGAGAACAACAACTTTCAGGAGCAAATATTTGCTCTAAAATGGAAGCACTGTGGAGATACACGCATTTCCTACGCATTTCGTGCCATTTAATGAAGCGAAAATGTCACGCTCATAACACAACCTAATCTTAGGCATCTGAGATTTATTTATTTTTAATATAGGAGAAGGCAAAACCACAACTTCTCCTGTCTGGTTCATAACATGTTGTTACGCAAATCCTTTTATTGTTTTTTTATTTTTTTTTTACAATTTCCCTTCATCAGCCGACATCTGTGCTCAACTACTTCCAGTCATACGGAAACTTGGTCGCAGTCGGCGTTTGAGCAACAGCCCAATGAACAACATCGGCTTGGCCAATACGGGCAGTCAGCTGTCAGTCATCGATACAGGCCGCCAAATGTTCCCCGCCCACCTCCTCCACCCCTGATTACAGCTGCCGTTTACGAGCCAGCAGCGGGGGCCATCTGGGAGGTGAAAAAAAAGTGGAAAAGAAGTGAACGGGCAAAAGTTTAAAGACGAGCTGAGAGGGAAGTTAGAGCAGCACCTGCTTCCAGGATATGACGTATACGCGAGTGAAACTGATCTTTCCAGGGGGGTTTTTGAAGAGTGGGGGGCGATTGAGGTTTAATGAGGAGGGGGAAGCAGCCTATGGCTCTGGGGGAAGAATTTGCACCGCTGTGTGAAAGGATATTGATTGGAGGGGAACAGGAAGCTGACAGACTTCACCAAAAAAAATAATAATAATAATAAAATAAAATAAAAATTAATAATCTAAAATCAAGATTCAAATCATTTCACAAGGAAACAGATGGGGAAAAAGCTTTCATGAGGACACAGGACACAGAACAGAGGACAGAGGACACAGGACACAGGAGAGCGGGAAGCGCTTTGGCTCCCGACAAAAACATCTCGCCCACAATAACTGCAGACCACAATTACGTCCATATGGTTATTCAGAAGGTCTAGACAGCCTTCAACGTCTGGACGGCAAATTCAAAACAAAAATGATTGTGCAATGCAGTGCATCCTGGCAGTCGGGATGGAATGGGGGTGGGGGGTGGGGGAACTGTAAAAAACCGTCCACACGGTTATCAGTAAAACTTGTTTGTCCTTCTTTGGTGAAAGGTGACGTTGCAGTGGAACTGGGTTATGACAACGTTGTGTCTCCGAGACCCGCCAGCCCTGATTCACCCGACAACACGATTATGAATCATTCAGGGCACCCAAACATCACTCTATAAATAAACAAGAGCAAATTCACAGACTCCACGGATTCTTCTTCCAGCTTAATTAACCCCTGAGCCTTCAGTTAAACTTCAGACTGTGTTAAAACCCTGAAATAGAAACTCTGAGCGGAGCGCACAGCTAGTCTGTAGCGCTGGTGTGAACACCACGCCGGTAAAGGCTGCTATCGCTAACAGGACGATTTCCAGTGCCGTGAAAAAGTACCCGCCTGATTTCCCCCATCATTAAATATTTGTCACACTGAATGGTTATAGATTCTAAGACAAAATAGAATAATATGACAAATGGAACTGGAGTAAACGAAACACATTTTTTAAAATTTAATTTCTACCAATTTTAAGGGAGCAGTTCCTTTTTCACAGGGAAGACATGGGTGTTTGATAATTTTTTCATGAAATAAATGAAACAATACGTTTAAAAAAATGGATCTTGTGTTTACTCAGGTTCCCTTTGGATGGAGATTCTTTTGAGCAGCAATCGTCAAATCAGGCCCTCGAATCCAAATCCAAATCCAGCCCTGGTTTTCTTTTCTCCCAGGGTAATTAATCAGCTGAGCAATTAGCGCTACTGACTGCCTTCACACCTGACTCTCAGGTAAAGGGAGGGTGGAAAACCAGCAGTTCTCTGCCCTCGAGGAGCGTGATTTGACGAGGGTGGAGGGTAGAACGGAACGGACGGTCAGGACGGCCATTTCAGCACTGCTCACTCACACACGGGTGTGCAGTGCTT
The DNA here is from genome assembly GCF_963514075.1 of Conger conger. Classification (NCBI taxonomy): domain Eukaryota; kingdom Metazoa; phylum Chordata; class Actinopteri; order Anguilliformes; family Congridae; genus Conger; species Conger conger. The sequence continues at coordinate 4,398,941 of NC_083763.1, read as the reverse complement.
ACTCACGCATACGCAAGTACACACAGACTCACACACAGACACTCACACACACACAGACACACACACACACTCACACTCACACAGAGACACAGAGACACACACACAGACTCACACACACACACACACAGACAGACACACACAGACACACACACACACACAGACACACAGACACTCACTCACACACACACACACACAGACACACAGACACACAGACACACAGACACACACACACACTCACACACAGACAGACACACACACACACTCACACACAGACAGACACACACACACACACTCACACAGACACTCACACAGAGACACAGAGACACACACACAGACACACACACAGACACACAGACACTCACACAGACACTCACACAGACACTCACACAGACACTCACACAGACACTCACACACAGACACAGACTCACAGACAGAGACTCACACACACTCACACAGACACTTCAGTTCGGATCAATGGGCCTATTATCTTGCTATAATCAGCAGATTATTCTGAAAATGGTAAAATTTTGTATTTGTAAACTGATCATGAATGAAATTGATTTTTTTTTGTCATAACACAGCACATTCATAAATGCTGAAATCACACATTTTAAGCCCAGTTGCTTTTTTTTTTTTTATTTGGCTGAAAATATTTTCTAAATTTCTGCCAAAAGGCGAAGCTCCAAGTTCGCCCTCAAAAGCAGAGACGTGCACGGCTCGGTATCATTTCCGCTGGCTACACATCACCAACACAGCCGAACCCCGATCCAGCTTTTAACACGGCAGATTCTGCCCCTTCAGAGAACACGAAAGAAATCAATCAGCCTTGAATGAACGGAATCGGTCCGATTAATAATTTAGCGGAACGAAGAACGGCTCAATTATTTTTGAAATGTGAAGGACGGAGTCTGGGCCGCGTCCAGGCCAGACCGAACGTAGCGAAACGTTTATTTAAACGGAAACGGCGCCGCGCCGAACATCCTGCTGCAGGCCGTGTGCGGTGGAACAGACGTAGTGCGGTCTGCGTCTACGGCGTCTGGGAAGGCGTTCTGCGGGCTTTACAGCACAGGCCTACGTCATTTTACTGATTCTGGCTACACCCCCAACACTCCCGCCGAACGGGAGCAAACACGCCTCAAAGCCTGTTGCAAAACGCTGCACACAAAGGGGTGGAAACATAGAAATCGCGACAAAACGTTTCCCGATTAAACGCGCCCCTGGTAAACCGGTGAATGAAGAAAGGGGGGGGGGGAAAGAGAGAGAGAGAGAGAGAAAGACTCTTCAGAGGTGTGAGGGAGGGGAGAGAATACCCAAAAATAACGAGGGAACCGGGGTGACAGAGTGCAGAAGTGCATTGTGGGTAAACTCAGGCTGCAGGTATGTTTTATTTAAACTGTCAGCTTTCTGACAGTTACACAGAAGCTCGGTGCCTGAAAGGATCGCAACACAGATATCCCACAATGCCAAGTACACTGCTCCCCCTCCCCCCCCCCGTATTACCCATCAAGTGAATCAAACCACCATTGGCTGGCCTCCGTCCCTCTCAAACTGCAGAAGAACACGATGTACACATTCGGGGTGGGTTAATGAGGACATGGAGAAACAGCGTATCTCCGGAGTCTAATACAGGGCTGAATCACTCCATGAAAAGACTCAGTTGAGGATGCAATTTGCACACTTGTTTGAAAAACTAATTTGCAAAAAAAAAAAAAATCCAAGACAGCTCTTTAAACAAATATCAGCTTGATGTTATGAATAAATACAGCACGGCGTAATTAAAAGACCTCAAAGTTTGATAGACATAGGAATCATAAGCTTGGGTGCCATCCTTCATCTATACCAGCCAATAACTGCAGTCAGGAACGTGTTCATTTATGCTTTTTTTTTATTTATTTACATTTTTTAACTTAAGCTGGTAAAGCAAGGTACCTGGCTAAATATGTACATTGTACACCCCATGAGTCATCACAAGAGCGTGCGGTGCATTGTCAGCCACTGCCCATAACACCACAATCTGCACGGACTGAGTCAGAGGAAGGCGCACAGACGTGCACAGATGCCCAAAACACCACAATCTGCACGTGGAGCACAGACTGAGTCAGAGGAAGGTGCACAGACCTGCACAGATGCCCAAAACACCACAATCTGCACGTGGAGCACGGACTGAGTCAGAGGAAGGCGCACAGATGTGCACAGATGCCCAAAACACCACAATCTGCACGTGGAGCACGGACTGAGTCAGAGGAAGGCGCACAGATGTGCACAGATGCAGGCTGCAGGTCGTTGCGGTCGCACACTGAGGACCAGGAGTCGATTCCCGGTCCTGCCAAAGCCCTGCCGGGGCGGCCTGTAGCGTAGTGGTTAAGGTAAATAACTGGGACACGCAAGGTCAGTGGTTCTAATCCCGGTGCAGCCACAATAAGATCCGCACAGCCGTTGGGCCCTTGAGCAAGGCCCTTAACCCAGCATTGCTCCAGGGGAGGATTGTCTCCTACTTAGTCTGATCACCTGTACGTCGCTCTGGATAAGAGCGTCTGCCAAATGCCAATAATGTAATGTAATGTAATGAGTTTGGCCGGCTCTAGTGGAGCGGCACAATTGGCTCGGCCCTCCGGTCGTTCTCAGGATGGCCTGATCGTCCCGGGCCGCTGAGGGACGGGGTGTAGGCGGGGTATCCCTCGCTAACACACGGGACACTGGAACAGATAGGGCACAATTGGCTACTGAATTGGGAGAAAACTAAAAAAATCAACAAAAAAAAAAAAAAGATGAATGCGTGTGCGCCCAATTGGCCACTTCTTTTGGTTTGGAGGGCCTCTGATGTACATGACGGAGAAAAGGAAACGCTTGCTGGACAACGCTAGAGTTAATCATGCATCAGTCTGTGGGGGCCTGTCCCCGCATGAGAACAGTGCCTTAACGGGACGTTTGTTCGGCTGGTTTTAAACACATCAGCAACACGGAGATGACAGAAAAAAAGTACACTGTGTGCTTTTACGTTCGAGGCATGGAGATGCTATTAAGTCTCACAGATAAACCTCCCGTGGCTCAAATTATACAGCGATGGGAAGTATTTTGCCTGTTTCAAATCAACGCTCTTGTTTTTAATGTCCTCACCTCTGCCCAGAACTGCGGGGCTCGTGAGAGAGGCACAGGAAAGAGACAGGACAGTCCCCGGCCAATGAGCACACAGAGATCCTACAGAGATCCTACAGAGATCCACTGATCTTGGCATTCCTTCAGTGTGTCGTAACCCACCTTCTGCCTTTTCCACCAGGCCACGAAGGGAACACAAAGATCCAAAGCCGATATTTTATATTCCAGGGAAATTACAATTACAATCTTGTAATCTTGTAATCTTTGTTTTTCCCGGGTAGTCCCGTTGAGATTAACATCTCTCCCTGCAGGAAGCCCTGGAGCCTGCACGTCTTTGGACTGAGGGAGGAAACCCGCACAAAACGTGGGGAGAACAGGCAAACTCCACGCAGAGAGGAACCTTCTTCTCCCGAGGCAGCAGTGCTGACCCCCCCTGCCACGCCCCGTGCCACACCCCCTGCCACGCCCCGTGCCACGCCCGGTCTGTCACTCACCACCAGTAGCACACGGCCTCGCCGTCTCCTGCCTAATGGTCCACAGTCACATAATGTCACCGATTGCCATTAAGCAACTCGATTAAATTAAATGTTATGTGCTCTTAATAGAGACTGTCACAGAGGTTTTAACAGAAGGGCAGAAAGGAGAAGGGCAAACACAAAGCCAAAAAAAAAAAAAAAAGTGGCTAAGGTGCTTGACTAGGACCTGGCAATTTGCTCCTGGGGGGGTGGGGGGGGCGATTGGAGCCTGCATAGTCTTAATCAACTGTAAGTCCCTTTGGATAAAAGCATCAGCTGAATAACGAACATGAATGTAATGCCCGACAGCTAATCGAGCGCATTCCAGAGCTCAGGCCCGGCACAAGGGGACTCGCAGGCCCAGAGGCGCAGTAATCCGCACGTCAGGCGGGCCGCAGCAGGGGTGCTAACGCTAACGCTAAGCCTGCTCTTTCTGGGAGAGGGAGGCACAAGCGCGATTTCAGCCCAGAGACCTCAGGCTGCTCATCCTCAGCATTAGTGCGCGCGCGCGGGGGGGAGGGGGGGGGCGACCGAGGCCAAGAAAGGGCTCCTAAGGAGAGGGCAGTGTGCAGACTCCCAGGTTTAAGACCCGCTAAGACCCCACGCGGGCTCCAGGCTCTGTGCAGTAACTAGATGAGAACAACAGGCACCAGAGACCCGACAGAGGCGGGGGGGGGGGGGGGGGAGAACAAGGAGTCCAGAACGTTTACGGCGATCACACGGGCCGGGGGGCGGAGAGGAACGCAGCACACTGTGTTACAGTTCAACACGCCAAGCAGCCGAACGGCGCCTTAAAGGGGCAGTAGGTCATTTCTGACTTCTAACGGTCAAGAGAGGAATTGCGGCAACAAACACCCTCAAAACGCAACACTGTTTATCCCGCCCCCTTCTCTGTGAACACGCTGACGTAGAACTCCACACACACACACACACACACACACATGCTTAACGCTCAACACCTTTAATGAAACGACGTTCAGTCAATCTGCACATAACCGCTCCATTATGAAGGACAAGCGCCGTCAGGAGCCAATCACGGCGCCGGTTCTCCCAGCAGCGGGAACATCCGTCCATCCGTCCATCTATCCATCCATCCATTATCTTAACCCGCTCATCCTGAACAGGGTCGCGGGGGGGCTGGAGCCTATCCCAGCATACATTGGGCGAAAGGCAGGAATACACCCTGGACAGGTCGCCAGTCCATCGCAGGGCACACACACCATTCACTCACACACCCATACCTATGGGCAATTTAGACTCCCCAATCAGCCTAACCTGCATGTCTTTGGACTGTGGGAGGAAACCGGAGTACCCGGAGGAAACCCACGCAGACACGGGGAGAACATGCAAACTCCGCACAGAGAGGCCCCGGCCGACGGGGATTCGAACCCAGGACCTCCTTGCTGTGAGGTGGCAGTGCTACCCACTGCACCGTCCGTGCCCCCTCCCCCCCCCCCCGCAGCGGGAACAGAAGAGGACAAACGAGACGCAGGCGAATCGCGATGACCAGCGATGACCAGCGAGGATTAGCGGGGCCCTGAAAACGCACGCCGCCACCGTGCTCTGAAGCGCCGGGCGTATCGATCTGGAGCAGAGCCATGCTCCATCCAGTTCTGAGGTGAGAGGTGTTCGCATCGATTCGCAAAAACCCCGCGCCGCGGACCGACTGCACAACCCGCCGTACAGCAGACAGCGAAACTTTTTTCTGCCCGGTCGGTGAAGTTTAAGCACAAAATCGAGACCGTGGAATTATGAAATTCTAACTGACATTTTTTGACAAAAGTGAGTTGTTTTTATAGGGCGATTTGATTGTACATTCAGAGTACTTTTAGGGCATCCGTCACTTTGATCTACGAAGAACTGCCCTGCATTTCAGTCTTGCCGTGTTAGGACGTGAAAGCTTTGGAGCAATCAGTCTCAAAACTAAAGGGAAAAACTCACAGACAGGCCTTTCTAATTCCAAGGTCACAAAATAGGACATTTGAAATTTCCTCCATGGGAAATGGAGGATTCACCAATATTGACTATAGTCAAATCTAATCCTGGAAAGTGAAGACCGTGTAGGTTACCTTACATTGCAGTCATTAAGCAGACTATCGTACGTCGCTCTGGATAAGGGTGACGTACAATAAAGTGCAAATCAGAACCAGGGGCAAGTGCGCTGGAGAACCGAGAGGAAAGTATGGTTCCAAGGGCAAGCATCAACACCCCTCCCGCAGACGGATCTGAACGGTCAAGTCGGAACAAGGGAGAGCAGCTTACTGTGACAAGCATTAGCAAACGTTCTCAAGCAGCGTTTTACCGCGCCGCGAACCGGCCCGGCAGATAGGAGACGGGCGTCACTGTCGCGGGAGTGGGCACCTACCCAACGAGACTACTTTACCTCCTGAATACGGGAGAAGCATCCGGTGAAGGTTAAGGCTTCAGGTGCCAACCTTACGCCAGCCATTATCCGGGGGAAGAGGCTTCCCGTCACGCGATTCATCGCACGCAGAAAGGATGTCTGAAGACGCGCGGACGGCCGCGGGGCTTTTGTCACCCTTTCAGAACGACTCCACGGCAGCGAGTTCACATTCGTCATCCAACAATCCAGAAGCCCGGATTCAAAGCCAGTTCAGGGAGTTCAACACCGGCACTTAAAAGGCACGGTGATGAATATTAGTTACAATCCGGTAATTGGATAATGCCCGTCGTGCACTAAGGGATTTTTAAGTGAAGATTTAGCAATTTTCTAAATAAAATGAAAATTAAAAAAAGCTGAATGAATAAACTTAACCTTGCCTTTGACTGCGGTTAGACGGTCAGACACGCAACGCATTTCACAGTCCTAGTTGGCGAGAATATCAAACTGAAGTCTTCAGGAGAGGCTCATGCAGGCTGTGACCGTCCGTGACCATACCCGGAGACCGCGCGCGCAGGGCGTGGGCAGCCAGGGCGGAAACGTCAGCCGCCATTAGACGCGCGACGCTCTTCGGTGTTAGGATTGGGAAAGCCGTGTCGCGTACACAAGGCTTAAAGGCTACATTATACGGACACAAACTTGTGCATTCCCCCGCTGCAGCACAACAGGGGCGGTCTGTAGTCGAGCGGCTAAGGTACATGACTGGGACCCGGAACGTTGGTGGTTCAAGCCCCGGGGTGAAGCCACGATAAGATCCGCACAGCTGTTGGGGCCTTGAGCGAGGCGCTTAACCCCAAATTGCTCCAGGGGAGGATTGTCCCCCTGCTTAATTTAATCGACTGTAAGTCGCTTTGGATAAAATAGTTAAATAACAAATAATTATTATCATTATTATTATTATTACACAACACCTGTTTGCTCAGCGCGCACACGTAAGAAGCAGCTGGCCGATTTGACTGAACTGAAAGATAATGCTCTGCGCTTTGAATACATACATAATACATCACAACCCAACGGGTAAATATTTTAATGACATTACACAATACACGCCAATGCAGCAAGGAACAAACGCACGTTAAGAGGCGCTGACTCGTGGCGAATACTTAAAAGGACACGAGACCAGTTGTGCGTCCTTCAGGTTAAGGGAGCGCTGCGTTAATCGACCTGCGCGGGTCGCGTCGGCTAAACGGAGAAGGCCGACGTTTCCTCCGGTGTCCCTGACGAGGGCGACGGGTGAAGCTCGGGCTGCTTCGTCACGCTGTTCGTTATTATTTCAATACACGACGGGGCCTTTGAATAAATGGGTTTGATTCACGAGTGGAGATTAATTCATTTACGGTCTTCACAGAGGACTAAAGACACTTTACAGAGTAACAGAGGAGAAACACCAGCCCTGAGCCCTCAGATAGCACAGGAGGTCAAAAACTCCCTAGTGGAGAGAAAAACCTTCAAAAGTACCAATAACAAACTCCCTGATGGTAAACAAATTCAGGAGGAACCTGGCTATAGGGGCATGCCCATCCGCCGCTGGCTGATATGTTGATAAGATCACCTCAACCTATTAACTCAAATCCACAGATATCCCAGGTGAATAATGTGTGTACGTCACAGGGCAATGTTAACACGGCAACGTTAACACAGGGCAACGTTTACACAGGGGCACGTTAACACAGGGCAACGTTGGCACAGGGCAACGTTAGCACAGGGCAACGTTAGCACAGCGTGCAGCCCACACAGGGGCACGTTAGCACAGGGCAATGTTGGCACAGGGCAACGTTAACACAGGGGCACATTAACACAGGGCAACGTTGGCACAGGGCAACGTTAGCACAGGGCAACGTTAGCACAGCGTGCAGCCCACACAGGGGCACGTTAGCACAGGGCAACGTTGGCACAGGGCAACGTTAACACAGGGGCACGTTAACACAGGGCAACGTTGGCACAGGGCAACGTTAACACAGGGCAACGTTAGCACAGCGTGCAGCCCACACAGGGGCACGTTAGCACAGGGGCACGTTCGCACAGCGTGCAGCCCACACAGGGGCACGTTAGCACAGGGGCACGTTCGCACAGGGGCACGTTAGCACAGCGTGCAGCCCACACAGGGGCACGTTAGCACAGGGGCACGTTCGCACAGGGGCACGTTAGCACAGGGGCACGTTAGCACAGCGGCACGTTAGCACAGGGGCACGTTAGCACAGCGGCACGTTAGCACAGCGTGCAGCCCACACAGGGGCACATTAGCACAGCGTGCAGCCCACACAGGGGCACATTAGCACAGCGTGCAGCCCACACAGGGGCACGTTAGCACAGGGGCACATTAGCACAGCGTGCAGCCCACACAGGGGCACGGACACTGAGGCAGCGGATGGGAGTGGCTCTGTGCAGCAGCTCGGGGGAAACGGACTGCAGGCGTGTTTCAGCCTCAGCGCAGACCTGAGCTAACCTCCCAGCAGTCCCGCCTCCCGCCTCTCTCTCTCTCCCTCTCTCCCTCTCTCCCTCTCTCCCTCTCTCCCTCTCTCCCGCCTCCCGCCTCCCGCCTCTCTCTCCCTCTCCCTCTCCCTCCTCTCTCTCAAGTGCCCTTGTTTTCCAGGACTGATGTTAAAAATGACCCGCTGGCACCATTCCAGAGAGGGGGAGGGAGAGGGAGAGAGAGAGAGGGGGGAGAGGGAGAGGGAGAGAGAGAGAGGGGGGAGAGAGAGAGGGAGGGAGAGAGGGAGGGGGAGAGAGGGAAAGGCAGAGAGAGAGAGAGAGAGAGAGAGAGGGAGGGAGAGAGGGAGGGGGAGAGAGGGAAAGGCAGAGAGAGAGAGAGAGAGGGAGGGAGAGAGGGAGGGGGAGAGAGGGGGAGGGAGAGAGAGAGAGAGAGAGAGAGAGAGAGAGGGCTGATCTCTCCATACCTGTGTGCATGCAGAGCAGGCCTCCGTAAGCGTTATATAACCGCTAAACACACGGCACGCCGGCGCATCATGCCGGGATCGCGATGCGTAATTGTGTCACGGATTTAGACCGTTATACTTCCCGGAAAAGAATTCCTTTCAGATAACAGCTGCCCTCAGATAAGGCCAGCATACGGACAGGGGAGCGGGAACGCTGAATGAATGCGGAATGACAATTTCTCAAAAGCCCCCATCTCTCACTGAGACGCCGGTGAAATAACAGCGCTGTCACACCCTTTTACAGACCGTTCTGACTGCGCCCCTCTCCCTCTCCCTCTCCCCGTTCTGACTGCGCCCCTCTCCCTCTCTCCCTCTCCCTCTCCCCGCTCTGACTGCGCCGCACAGCTTTTAACAGCCGGTGAAGTGGAGCGTGCCACCATAACCTCCGTGTGTGCCTTACAGCCGGGCAGCGCTCTGTCAGACGAGCAAGTCTGTGGCCCAACGACCACGGATGGGCATCGACACGTTGGGGAAGTAATTTGCCACAACACAGTGTCTCCCTCTCTCTCCCTCCCTCTCTCTCTCTCTCTCTCTCTCTCTCTCTCCCCCTCTCTCTCTCTCTCTCTCTCTCTCCCCCTCTCCCTCTGCACTGGCTGGCAGCCACGATACGCTAAGAGCCGTTTCCCCTCGTAAAAAGAGAGGAGGGCGAACGCTTCCCGCAGCGGCCAGGCCAGGCCGGGGGGGAAATCCGGAGCGCGCCCCCTGCCCTCCCGCGCCCCCCTGCCCTCCGGCGCCCCCTGCCCTCACGCCCGGGCGGAGGAGGAGCACAGCGCTGATGAGGCTGATGGGCACCGACAGAGCGTCTGACCGGGGCGGGTCAGACCGCGCTCCTGTGGCAGTTCCTCCTGCGGCTTTAAAAATACTGCCCTGGCCCCAGAGAGGAGAGGAGAGGCGAGGACCCTGGCCCGCCCCCCCCGACGCCTAAACTATTTTCGGACGGGGTCAGCAAACCGAGATGTCTGTCCCCCCCCGGGGGGGGGGTTACGCAGACAGATGACTTGCAACACGCCGAAGGGAGAGACGTGCCAGGTCTCAGAGCCGCAGAAAAGACTCAAAAATCGCCCCGCCCGATTCAGCAGCAGCCCCAGGGCCGGATCACCGAGCGGGAATACCGAGTTACCCCGGAAAACCGCACTGAACAAATCCGGAAAAAAGGACTGAAGTATAACAGAGGGTTTCATATCGTGTTATCTCTGTAATCCTGCTTTGTGACAAACCCCCTCCTTTGGATTAGCGAGATCGCCGAATAACTGCACTGAGTAAAAACCTGGACCCTCCCACACGTGGAACACGGACTGAAGTAAAAAAACAACAAACAAAAAAAACAGCCGTTCCGGGTTTTACTCGGTGCAGTTATCCAGCGAACTCCGTAATCCTGCTTCGTGATACACAATCCTGCAATGCAATGCAATGACCGAAGATCACTTAAATTTCTGAACTGATATGGAAGGTTTAGATGCCATGAATTTGTCAAGAGACAGGCTAAAGAAAAGGGCGTCATCTCGAAAAGCGGGCATGCAGATTCTCACGCGTACACGTCACAACAGGAAGTTACGGCACAGCCTGGAAGGGACCTGGGAATTCTTCAGCGAAGCGACAACACATAAAATGTAGCCACTACACGATTTGTGTTTGTGGATTATGCCATCGATTAAAAGGATATTCACTCGAACAACACTGATCACTACATACAGTGAAGTCATCCTGAGGTCACTTCTCAGTCTAGAAGGTTTAGCTGAGGTGTGACAAATTATCTGAACTCTCGGGGGCCGACATTGGCACAGTGGCAAGAGCGGTCGTCTGGCAGTCGGAGGGTTGCCGGTTCGATTCCGCCCTGGGTGCGTCGAAGTGTCCCTGAGCAAGACACCTAATTGCTCCTGACGAGCCGGTCGGCGCCTTGCATGGCAGCCAATCGCCGTTGGTGTGTGAGTGTGGGTGCATGAATGGGCGAATGAGAAGCATCAGTTGTACAGCGCTTTGCGTAAAGTCGCTACATAAATGCCAACCGTTTACCATTAACTCAGGGTAAGTGGAAACTGTAATTGAATTTTTGGGTGAACTGGACGAAATGAAGATGGCGATCGCTCAGGCTCTTGAGCCCCAGGCCGTGGGCCAGGGTCGGTGTTAAAGCGGACTCGGGGGGGAAAAGCAGGTCTGACCGAAACGGGAGCGCTGAGCTGGGGGTTGGCGAGCGCTGCACACTCTGTCCGACATGACGGATGACGGGCCGGAGGAATCCCCTTGATCTGGGAGGAGGGCGGAGGCCTGAGCCGGCAGGGTCCCGTTACACCCCCACGGGCGGCTGCCAGCCCCCCCGGCCGTCAGTCACCGGCCGGCCAGACGCAGAGGGACGTCCGCGCTCCGAAATCCCCCCCCCCCCCGTGGGCGCGTTCCCCGGGGGATATACGGGTCTGTCAGCGGGAGGGGGGAGGGGAGCAGGGGGGAGGGAGCACGGTCAGGCAGCTACAGTGTAGCGGGGGGGGGTCAAGAGTAGACTGTCCGAAAATACGGACCGTGTGCCTGTTACGTCACCCACGGAGTATCCACGGGCTGGGGAAAAGGGTTTTGAAACCTCAGAAGTAAGTTTATGGGCCGCCATGATGTGTTTAGCCCGATGAGGCTCCTCCGCTAAGCGTGTGAGAGAGAGAGAGAGAGTGACGCAATCTGCCCCCGATTCGCCCACAAAGTATTACTGTATTGTCCTAATAACACAATAATGTCAAAAGCATTGCCACAAGAGGAGGAATTAGATTAAGAAAAAAAAAAAAAGCACAGATTGCAACTACCTTTTCTTGGGGGGAAACAACATTATTGACTTTGTGTTTTTACTGAATTGTTACTGTGGACTTTACACCGGACAGGCTGGCTGCTGAAACAGATACCGGAGAGAACCGCAGAATCTCTCGACACGGCCAGGTAATGAACCTCACAAACGAAGCCCGGTTTTGGCTGTTTGGGTTCAAGGTGGGCCTCGTTAAAATTGGGAGGGCATGCAGCCGGTGTGGTGCCCCCGCGCCCCCCCGTCCCTGCACTCTCCTGCTGAAGGCACGGCGCTTCTCCATTACACAGTGTTCACAGTAATAAGTTGGCAGCTGAACCCGCTGTAATGAGAGTATCTGAATAAGATTATCTCATTATTTTTACATGGAGGAGGAGGCAGAGCTGTGGGGTCCGGGCTGTGTGGCGCACTTTGTTCAAACTCCAAGAAAGGGCCAATCCGGGAAGGGAAAACGGCACGAGCCATAATTAATATTTTCATCTGCTGATGTAACGCACGCACACACACACACACGCACGCACACGCACGCACACATGCACGCACACATGCACGCACACTGAAATATCAACTGCACTTTTGGGAATTTAATCCATTCGATTCGTAGACAATTGCCCACCGCAAACGATCAAAACCTCTTAATTCATTTCAGTTCTCCGATGCCGGGAGGAGCTTTTCCCAGCCCTGTGGTCTCAATTACAGGAGTCGCATATACAGCCAGAGAGTATTCAATAATGGGAGCACAGGAATGTAAATATGTATCAAGTTAGGATAGTTAGAAGTGGCATCAGGGGCGGCCTGTAGCGTAGTGGTTAAGGTAAAATGACTAGGACACGCAAGGTCGGTGGTTCAAACCCCGGTGTAGCCACAATAAGATCCGCACAGCCGTTGGGCCCTTGAGCAAGGCCCTTAACCCTGCATTGCTCCAGGGGAGGATTGTCTCCTGCTTAGTCAAATCAACTGTACGTCGCTCTGGATAAGTGTGTCTGCCAAATGCCAATAATGTAATGTAATGTAAGTGTTGTATAAACAAATCGCACTAAGTAGCAAAGATAATACTTTCTAGAAAAGTTGATTAAAGATGTAACTTCAGCATATCCGGGAAAGAGGGTGAGATGTCTTCCACTCCATTACATTACATGTCATTTGGCTGATGCTTTTATCCAAAGCGATGTGTAGTTGATTAGACTAAGCAGGAGACAATCCTCCCCTGGAGCAATGCAGGGTTAAGGGCCTTGCTCAAGGGCCCAACGGCTGTGCGGATCTTATTGCGGCTACACCGGGGATCGAACCACAGACCTTGCAGGTCCCAGTCACGTAGCTTAACCACTACGCTACAGGCCACCCCCCATGTCAGAAACATGAATAAGTGGAAGTTAGGGCAAGATCTGGAAGAGGGAGATGCATCTTTGAGAAATGCTTAGTGACTACTCAGGTAAGCACAGAAAAACCCACACGTCAGTGCAACAAACCGCCAGAAGGGATGAGCCGACACTGGATTAGTGCTGCGCCACTTCACTTTGCACAAAAGACCTTTCCTGCGATCACATCACAAAATGTCTGCAGTGTGCACCAAATCTTAAATGGTAAATGGACTGCATTTATAGAGCCCTTTTTTTTTTTTTTTTTGAAGCGCTGTACAATTGACGCCCCTCATTCTGCCATTCACACACACTCGCAGCGATAGGCTGCCATGGAAGGTGCCAGTTGGGGGGGGGGTTAGGCATCCAGCTCAGGGACACTTCCACAGACCCAGGGCAGGAGATAAAACCTGCAACCCTCCGACATCCTGAACGCCAAACAACCGTCTTACCTCCTGTGCTAATAGCATATAACTGTAAGAGCCTACATTTGAAGAAAATCAGGGGAAGCATTTGACGAAAAGAACGGGCAGTGGAGCTACTTCTGTTCAGTAGCCTGTGGTACAGCTGGAAGATTGGACCGCTGGAAGTAAGAATGGATTAAAAAATACTTTAAAATCCTAGACGCTGATGTCTAGGATTTTTATTTGAGTCCAATAAATTGAAACTGAAGAGGTACACTTCAACAAGACAATGATCTAAAACATACCACAAAATCTACAAAGAACTACACAAAGGAACAATAGAATAAGGTATTGGAATAGCCTTTGCAGTCCTCAGACTTAAGACTCAGACTCAGTATTGTTGAAAATCTGTGGGGAGATCTCAAACATGCAGTGCAGGCAAAATACTTGGAGATTGCAAACAAGAGTTGGACAAAAAAAAAAAAGAAAAAAAGAAGAAAAGAAAAAACCCTTATAACACAAATATAGAAAGACTGCGAGCTTACTACAAGAAACATTCATAAGCTGCACAGAACGTTTCTGCCAACAGAGGTGCTACAAACTACTGACTGACAGGGTGCCCAAATTTACAATAGGCTCACACCACATTTAGCTATTATCATTTTTTTTCCCCCCAATCTACACGTCAATTCCCTCTGTCAATTATGAAGGAACTATCGAGAAGGTACGAGAAATCGAACAAAGGAAAGGCCCGACAGCATGAAAATTGCATCCATTTAGATAATGGCTCAAACCCAATTTTGATGACTGCAGACAGGAAAGAAATGGGTCTGTAACACTTAAAGACGCCGGCGAGAGACGGGATTTTCACTATTAGCTAAGACTGCGAGTGTACAAACAGCTGGGAGACCATTCAACAGACATGCAAAATAAAATGTACATAAAATATGACCAGGCCACCTGCTGTAACGGCACCCTGACCCTTTCATTTCACGTCAGCTTTTCACCCGCGAGGGTGTGGGCTGAACGAACACCCGACCCACTGAACTCCTCAACCGCACCCAACAGGGAGAAAATGTCTTTTTAGATATCCTTTATGGGGGTAATTGCTCCTGCATAACCCATCCTAGAAACTAGAGCAGTGCGCAGCCACCGTGCAGTGCCCAGGGGACCAACTCCAGTCCTGAGGCCAGGGGCCTGGTCAGGGCAGGGGCAGGGGCAGGGGCAGGGGCAGGGGCAGGGGCAGGAACAGGAACAGGAGCACACCCGACCTGACATGCGTGCGTTTGAGTGCGAGAGGGAACCGGAGCACCCGGAGTAAACTCGCACAAACACGGGGAGAACACGCCAACTCGCACAAACACGGGGAGGACACGCTAACTCGCACAAACACGGGGAGGACACGCTAACTCGCACAAACACGGGGAGAACACGCAAACTCGCACAAACACGGGGAGAACACGCTAACTCCACGCACAGGGAGTGGGGTTAGAGAGGACAGCTTGCTCTGAGGGACTGGAACCGCACCGTCCGTCATGCGAGAGGTCACCCAGTCAGTTCTCTTTCCACACGTGATTCACGCCATTAACATTTCAGGCCCAAGTAAACCTCCTTTCACATATAAACGCTATCGACTTAACGCGTTTCATGGGCTGCGCGAACCGTCAATCCATCCTTCACAGCCCGAGACCACATGAACGCAGCACACAAGTGGATGATTGTCAGAATCTCTGTTTGACCAACAGCCGTGAGCGTCTTAAAGCGCCGCTGTTCTACAGCACGGCCGCAAGGCCGGGGTTCAAGGTTCAAGGTCCCGTTGCATTATCGGGGCTCTGAGGAGAGGGCAAATGAAAAGACTGGAGATTAATTCAATAGCGCGGAGCACAGCACACCGAGACAACGGCTCAAATTTCACAAATCAATGGCAATCGGATTGCATCTTTGGGCCGGTGACCTCTAATGCAGTAATTGAATTGTCTCGCATTCAATAGTCAAGTACTGCTCAGTGGCAGAGGGGAGTTTAAAAACCGAAGGACTACGAGAGCGAGAGAGAGAGAGAGAGAGAGAGAGAGAGAGAGAGAGAGAGAGAGAGAGAGAGAGCTGGATCTTTGTGCGTAATTTACCGAGGACATTCCATTTGTGAGGCTTATCGAAATGAAATATTAAAAAATGAGGCTTACAGCGTTCCATCCTCTTACTGTTAAGGACGATCAACCCAAAGCAGCGCCTAGGCCACATTACAGAGTTAGCTGGATAACAAACCAGAACCCTCCCAAACCTGGAACATGGACTCAAGTAAAAAGGGCCGTTCCGGGTTTTACTCTACGCAGTTATCCAGCTAACTCAGTAATCCTGCTTTGTGGAACAGTGCAGTTATCCAGCTAACTCAGTAATCCTGCTTTGTGGAACAGTGCAGTTATTCAGCTAACTCAGTAATCCTGCTTTGTGGAACAGTGTAGTTATCCAGCTAACTCAGTAATCCTGCTTTGTGGAACAGCGTAGTTATCCATCTTAAAAGTATATATTCCAAACCATTTACAACATTGTCATATTTGTGTATTTTCAATGTTTTTTTCCCATGCACTTCCTGGAAAATGTGTTATTATTATTATTATTTTTTTTTTTTACATCATTGTGCACCAGTACATCGATGAAATGTCAATTTTCCGTTCCGCTCCCATCAATATCCTTTTCACACGGTGGCACGCAACCTCACTTGACGTCAGTCAAATCGACTCCCTGCCTTTCAAAAATTCCCCCGAAAGATCGGTTCCACTCGTGCATATGTCACATCTCGGAAGCTGTGCTGTCACATTTCAGCTCATCTTTAAAACACTGCAAGAGCCCAAACCCCATTCAGCCCAAACCCCATTCAGCCCAAACCCAATTCAGCCCAAACCCCATTCAGCCCGCGTCCGGTCAGGCAAACCACGGGACGAAATTGGTGGATTTCACGGGGGAGGTCCCAGCTCCCACCTCTCAGCTCCTCCCCCTCCTCCTCATTCTCATCCTCTTCCTCTTCTTCCTCTTCCTCCAGCTCCTCCGTTTAGGGTTGTATGAGGTCCCACCCCATCTCTCGGCAGGAGGGAACGTGATGTGCCTGCTTCCTTTTGGAGCTCAGAGCTGCTCCATCACACAGACTGACGGAGGTAGAGTCAGACAGAGCGGCTCCATCACACAGCCTGACGGAGGTAGAGTCAGACAGAGCCGCTCCATCACACAGCCTGACGGAGGTAGAGTCAGACAGTCACTCCATCACATAGCCTGACGGAGGTAGAGTCAGACAGTCACTCCATCACACAGCCTGACGGAGGTAGAGTCATGCAGAGCGGCTCCATCACACAGCCTGACGGAGGTAGAGTCAGACAGAGCTGCTCCATCACACAGACTGACGGAGGTAGAGTCAGACAGAGCCGCTCCATCACACAGCCTGACGGAGGTAGAGTCAGACAGTCACTCCATCACATAGACTGACGGAGGTAGAGTCAGACAGAGCTGCTCCATCACACAGCCTGACGGAGGTAGAATCAGACAGTCACTCCATCACACAGCCTGACGGAGGTAGAGTCAGACAGAGCTGCTCCATCACACAGACTGACGGAGGTAGAGTCAGACAGAGCCGCTCCATCACACAGCCTGACGGAGGTAGAGTCAGACAGTCACTCCATCACATAGACTGACGGAGGTAGAGTCAGACAGAGCTGCTCCATCACACAGCCTGACGGAGGTAGAATCAGACAGTCACTCCATCACACAGCCTGACGGAGGTAGAGTCAGACAGAGCTGCTCCATCACACAGCCTGACGGAGGTAGAATCAGACAGTCACTCCATCACACAGCCTGACGGAGGTAGAGTCAGACAGAGCTGCTCCATCACACAGCCTGATGGAGGTAGAATCAGACAGTCACTCCATCACACAGCCTGACGGAGGTAGAATCAGACAGAGCTGCTCCATCACACAGACTGACGGAGGTAGAGTCAGACAGAGCTGCTCCATCACACAGACTGACGGAGGTAGAGTCAGACAGTCACTCCATCACACAGCCTGACGGAGGTAGAGTCAGACAGAGCGGCTCCATCACACAGACTGACAGAGGTAGAGTCAGACAGTCACTCCATCACACAGCCTGACGGAGGTAGAGTCAGACAGTCACTCCATCACACAGCCTGACGGAGGTAGAGTCAGACAGTCACTCCATCACACACTGACGGAGGTAGAGTCAGACAGTCACTCCATCACACAGCCTGACGGAGGTAGTCAGACAGTCACTCCATCACACAGCCTGACGGAGGTAGAGTCATGCAGAGCCCAGTCCATCCCGCTCTCCCTCCCCGATGAAACCAATCTCTGTCAGGGTGGGGCAAACAATTTCTCCCCTCTATTAAACCCATATTTTATTAAAATCGCCAGAACTACAAGGAGACTCGCTGATGCGAGGGGGAAGATGCCAAAAACATCACACACGGCCGGGTCTCGGGCAGAAACGCTCCGTTTATTTTTCGCACACCACATGAAAGACGGTGTCGAAAAGCAAAGGTTTGCTCGACAAACACGGACGATTCATTCAGAACGCATTCTCAAAAGAGACAGAGAGCACCATTCCTTACCGGGGATACTAATCTTATTGCGGGGGTTGGGGGGGGGGGGTGGGCAAGAGAACTACAACCTGCTTTAAATTCTCAAACTAATATTCCTCGTTTCCTGGCTGATTTCAGCGGAGGAAAGCCCTTTCTCACGGCGGGGAGAGAGACAGATGCCAACGTGGCGTTTAAAACACATAAGAGCCGAACGCCATCAGGACGGAAGCGCTGGCATCGCAGCGAGCAAACAGCCAGCAGCCACAGCGAGCGAGAGAGAGAGCGAGAGAGAGAGAGCGAGGGAGAGAGGGGCATCTGAGGATCAGCCAGGGAAACCGAGCTCACAGCACCGACCGGACCGGACCAGCCACGAGGGGGAGGCGGGCAGACAAAGGGAAGGAAGCGTGTGTGTGAGTGCAGCGTGTGTCTGTGTCTGTGTGTGTGTGCGCGCAGTGTGTGCGTGTGCAGCGCGTGTGTGTCTGCACAGTGTGTGTGAGTGTGTGTGTGTGAGAGAAAGAGAGAGAGGATGTGTGCAGCATGCGTGCGTGTGTGAGAGAGAGAGAGGATGTGTGCAGCATGTGTGTGTGTGTGTGTGTGGCACACAAAGACCGCAGAGCTCCCCTTCTGCTGCGCCGTGTGTGAGCGTGTGTCACATGACCCCCCCCCCCCCCCCCCGCGTGCAAACCGATGCGCCTCGCCCCCCCCCCCCCTCCCCCTGCCGCTCCTTTTGTTTCCCGAGCTCCCCACCCTCCTCTTCCTCCTCACCCTCTCCCAGCGGGGGGCGGAGCGGGGGGGTGAGGACGGGGCGAGCGTGGGGGGAGGGGGGGGCGGCAGGGTCATGTGATTGATCCCCTCATCAATGCCCCCCCCCCCCCCCCGCACGGGGCGAATTAATTACTTCCGTCTCCTGGCAACCGCAATCCCTGCCTGCTGCCTCCGTGTTCGCCCTTACCTTGAGATCACGTGAGGGAGGAGGCACACGCGTGCACGGGCAAACACGCATGTTCTGCACACACACACACACACACACACACACACCAAATGCATAATCACACACACACGAAAACATATACCTGCACATGCACAGACACATACAAACACACACATACAGGCATACACACATACACACTCGCCACAAACACATAATCACACGTGCATGCAAACGTATACCTGCACATGCACACACGCATGCAAACACACACACATAGGCATACAAACACACACACACACACACACACACAGGCACACAAACACACACCACAAATGCATAATCAAACACACATGCACACAGACACGCTCGCCACAAATGCATAGTCACACACAAACACAAACCCAATACACACACAGCCACTGCACACAGACACGCTCAACCTCACAAACCCCCCAGACGCATAACCGAGAACAGGCCCGCCTTTTCTCACCACTAAAACGTACCTTTTGCCTAAAAACGAAATAGCATCTAACACCGTATCAAGCCTGGTCTTCAACCCCCAGTGTTTCTGCCTCCACTACATGCACTGGCAAGCCGTTCCACACCGTGACCACTGGCCGTGTGGAAAAAATACTTCCTAACATGCGCACACAAACATTGCTTCAGCTTCGCCTCACCACGGACAGCCGCAGTCATCTCCATAGGTCAGAGCCAGCCCTACCTCACTCCCCCGGGCAATTACTGCAGGGCCTCAGTGCCTCACTCCCACGTGGGGACCGGGGGGAGGAGACGTCCCCAAACCTGACCCCCCCCCCCTCCCCGCCCCCCCCCCCCATGCCCAGATATGGCCTCCATCACGTCGGAGCTTTCAGCAAATTAACATCTGCCAGCTCAGGCCCCTCTCACAGGATCCGGCCCTCCCTGGGATACGCACGGGGCATTTTCACTGCCGCAGGTTTTATGACTGATTTTAATTATTTATTATTCTTAAACAAGGAAGAAATTGGCCTGTTTTCCATCTACTGAACCACGAGTGTGCACCACGGGCTGCGGATTTCTTCCTCAAATTAAATGCTGGGTCTGGTGCCAAAATATTATGTTGTGTTTGCTGCAACTACAAAAAAAAAACAAAAAAAACAAAAACAGACAAAATAAATATGGTTTCAGTAAACAGCAGCAAGGGCAAGACGATATCTTCCGCCTGGCTCAATTTCAGAACGTACACTCGCAACGGTTCACAGGGATCATTGTTCACTGGCGTGGTGTTCAACACCTCTAACGCCCCCAAACCTTCTCGCCTGACGGCCTGGCCTGACCTCCTCATCAAAGCTGTGTGTGTGAGACAGAGTGTGTGTGATAGAGTGTGTGTGATAGAGTGTGTGAGAGAGAGTGTGTGAGAGAGAGTGTGTGAGAGAGAGTGTGTGAGAGAGAGTGTGTGTGTGAGAGAGTGTGTGAGAGAGAGTGTGTGAGAGAGAGTGTGTGAGAGAGAGTGTGTGAGAGAGAGTGTGTGAGAGAGAGTGTGTGTGTGAGAGAGTGTGTGAGAGAGAGAGAGTGTGTGAGAGAGAGAGAGTGTGTGAGAGAGAGAGTGTGTGAGAGAGAGAGTGTGTGAGAGAGAGAGTGTGTGAGAGAGAGAGTGTGTGAGAGAGAGAGTGTGTGAGAGAGAGTGCGTGAGAGTGTGTGAGAGTGAGAGGTAGAGAGAGAGGGAGGTAGAGGTAGAGGTAGAGAGAGAGCCTGACAGAATGGGAAAACTGAGACGGTCAGAAGGAGCCCTTCAGTTCACATCAGAGCCGGCTGTAGGCACCACATGGAGCTCTCCATTTCACACCAATCTTCCCCACACCACCACACCTCCACACCCCCATACGACCACACCCCGATACCACCACACCCCCATATGACCACACCCCCACAACGCTACACCCCCATACGACCACATCTCCACACCACCGGATTACCACACACGTCTACACCTCCACATCACCAAACCCCCACACGTCTACACCTCCACATCACCAAACCCCCACACGTATACACCTCCACATCACCAAACCCCCACACCCCCACACGTATACACCTCCACACCGCATGGTTAGCAGCACTCCCATCAAAGCTTTCGAAGGAGAGATTTCCTAGAGAGAGCACGCTGTCAAAACAAGAGTGGGAAGCGAAATTAGGCCCGCTTTTCCTTTTTTCCGGACCGCTGAACTTCATAAACAGCCTTTGAGCTGACGTGTTACTCCACCACGTCAAACCAGAACAGGGGGTCCTCACACTATATGAACCTGGGCAGGGAGCAGTTCTATGACGAGGTAAACTGCCGAATATTCAGCTCAGGAAGGAGGACCATGAAGGCAATGTGAAGTTGCAGCCTGTAGCCCTCGTGGCTAAGGTGCTGGACTGGGACCCGGATGGTTGGTGGTTCAATCCCCGGTGTAGCCACCATAATATCCGCACACCTGTTGGGCCCTTGAGCAAGGCCCTTAACCCCACAGTGCTCGTCTCCTGTTTGGTGTAATAAACTGTAAGTCGCTTTGGATAAGAGTGTCAGCTAAGAAACAAATGATCCACTGTATTTAAATGATAAATTGATGCAGCCCCCTGACTTTAAGTCAGCAGCATAACTTATTATCCTCATGGAGGCCTCACCATAGCCAGAACAAACAGCGTTTAAAAAAACTGCAGTCACTTCTCATCTGCCTCCACAGAAAATGCTACTCTGAGCTTCAGTGACAAAACTGATTATGGTTGTAATTTTTCCCACACTAATAAGTTGATTCAAATGAATACAAAACAAAGCAGTAAAAATGAAAACAGAAACTAAATGACATCCATAAACAAATCACACAGCTGTTATTTCTGGCGTGCCAACACGACTGAAAGTTCTGTCAAAAACCCAGATCAAGGTGAGCAATTATACTCATAGCAACAAGATCTACAGCGACTTGCTCAAACTGAAAAGAGGGCAGAATGTGTAGCGTTTCTCATACCTCAAAGCACATCACCGTTTTTCTGTTTTCGCAGGGGGGGGGGGGGGGGGGGGGGTGTCTGTTGTGACACGGGGTCGATTGTTACACAATGCTTTATGATCACAAAATTGACACAAAACTGGTCCATTGAAATCCAAGGTGAATGAGGATGTGCATGGGGGTGTACAGCAGGCCAGCCTGTTTCTGATTGGGCAAAAAAAAAACAACAACAACGTTGGGTAACAATGGACCCCGTGTCACAACAGACCCCAATTTCCCCTATGACCTTCCCAGTTCAGCTCAGCTCAGGAAAGACAGGGTAACCTTTGAAACTACCCGACCCCCATTAGCGAGTGCTGCTGCTGCTAGCACTCGCTAAATAATTTCTGTCGGGCATGTGCTAATGCAATATGACAGACAGAATCCAACTGGGTATTTCCAGAAAAGGTCGTCCCCAACGCTGCCCTTGAACCACTCATGTAAGCTCAAGGATCCTACACATTTCATTAAGCCATCTAGACAGCCATGTATAGCCAATAACAAACACGCAAGCTGGTTGGTGATGCAAAACTCCTACTGGACACTACTGGAGAATGTAACGTTCTGAACTCAAAGCACAGTTTGACCCTTTAAAGCAGTGGCAGTCAACCATGTCACTGGAGATCTACTGCCCTGTAGGTTTTCACTCAAACCTAACAAAGCACATCTCATTCAATAGCCTGAGCGGGGCTGCCCAACCCTGTCTATGGAGACCTACCGTCCCGTAGGTTTCCGCTGCAACCCTAACAAAGCACACCTCATTCAACAGCTAGAGCAGGGCAACACTGTTCCTTCTATGTGAACGCCATTGGCTGTGGCAATTAGAACCAATTTTCAACCAATGAGCACGAATTATTGTACAGCTGGACAATGTTTTGGTACAGAGTGTCGGCCCATCAACCGCATATTTCGAAAAGTTTAAGGACGATAAACACAGGCGGAGGCTGAATCAACATGTCAGTGAGCCTTTTTCAATGACAGGAAGGGATTTACAATGGTCTTGTGACAATGTACCTATTGTACCTTTAATGCATTAATGCCTTTAGAGGTTCACCAGTGGGGAATCCTCCACAGAAGCAGAAAAACGGGGAGCATCACTCAGAAAGCCCAGCTCACAAAACACTTCACCTCCGAGAAAATCTCTCACAAGACAAACACATTCTCCTAGCGTGATCTCTACAGTAACTACACTCAAATTCAAAGTAGGAAAAGAAGAAATATTTTTGTACCTTTTTATTGGGGAGGGGTGGGGATTTAAAAAAACAACAAACAAAAACAACTAAGTAGTATGGTGGTGCATTGGACTGCCTGGTCAACAATGTCTACACTGTGGTTTACCACGTCAAGTTACCTGCCCAGTGCTTTTATCAGTCTGTATCAAAATCACTGAGGACTGCTGGTTTTCCACCTTGATTTTACCTGGGAGTCAGCTGCGAAGCCAGTGTGGCCAATCAGTGACACCAAATGTTCTGTCAATTACCCAGCAGAAAAGAAAACCAGGGCTGTATTTTGATTCAAGGTCCAGACTGAATGATCCCTGCTCTATGTGCTACTTTATTGCACCTGTGGCTTTCCGTGACTAGGTGACTTCAAAGTAATGCAAATGTAGCCATCATAATACATTTTATCCATCCATTTATCCATAATGACGGCACGGATGGTGCAGTGGGTAGCACTGCCGCCTCACAGCAAGGAGGTCCCGGGTTCGAATCCCTGTCGGCCGGGGCCTCTCTGTGCGGAGTTTGCATGTTCTCCCCGTGTCTGCGTGGGTTTCCTCCGGGTACTCCGGTTTCCTCCCACAGCCCAAAGACATGCAGGTTAGGCTGATTGGAGAGTCTAAACTGCCTGTGGGTATGAGTGTGCGAGTGAATGGTGTGTGTGCCCTGCGATGGACTGGCGACCTGTCCAGGGTGTATTCCTGCCTTTCGCCCAATGTATGCTGGGATAGGCTCCAGCCCCCCTGCGATCCTGTTCAGGATAAACGGGTTAAGATAATGGATGAATGAATGAATATACGGTGTGCACAGATAAGGATCATAGTTGAACTGTGAATATGGAGAATTTTGACTCAATCGCACAAGAGGAAACCCCTCAAAATGTGTTCCATAACCTTGTCAAGCAACACGGCAACAGACTCCACCTCTGGTGAGGATACGGGATGCATGGATGCACCAAGTACTAAATCAGGGGTGCCAATAATTATGAAACCTGGATTTCTCTCTGTGCATTGCCAGTCCGGGGTGCCAATAATTACGAAACCTGGATTTCCCTTTGTGCATCACCAGTCAGGGGTGCCAATAATTATGAAACCTGGATTTCCCTGTGTGCATTGCCAGTCCGGGGTGCCAATAATTACGAAACCTGGATTTCCCTGTGTGCATTGCCAGTCCGGGGTGCCAAGAATTATGAAACCTGGATTTCCCTGTGTGCATCGCCAGTCAGGGGTGCCAATAATTCTGGAGTCGATTGTATATGTTGCACTTTATACATGTTTGCAATGAAATATTTTCATTAAATAGTTGGCGTTTACGATATGTGAATATTTAATATTGTAAGAGCAATAATGAGGCTAACCATGTATATAATGAAGATTTCCTGCGTAAGCAATCAATTTGTTTCAATGCTAATTTTCATACAGGGGATTTTCCATTAGTTGCTTTACACCATGCCCAAGCAAAAACTCTGAGGACAACTAAGGACTGAATAAATGTGTTCTGACATTCAAGTCATCTGATTATGCAATTCCTTCATTAGACATGTAAAGCCCCACCAGTCCAACCAACAGGTTCTTGCATAAAAAATATACTTATGTCTGTAATACATTCCAAATACATGTATATATTGTCTTGCACCTTATTAATTTAGATAAATCCACATGTCAAACGTTCGTGAATAGCCTACAGATATGATAAACCGCCATTACAAAAAATGGTATAGATCTAATACAGTGTTCCATCGTTTGACAGTCCCTATTCTTGCGTTTTGTTTGTTTATCTAACAAAAAAAAGATAATCTACCTACTACTGATGTGGGCTACATCAATATTTGCCAAATTGATCGCATCATACGGGCACAATTATATTACAGAAAAATCTCCACACAAAAAAAGATGCCGCCGAGAGAAGCGGTTCAAGGTAACGCGGCAATCTGAAGCGGGTAAATCAAGGTAAGGCTCCGTGGAATTACCCTTATTTTGAGAATTCCGAATAACACGTTACGGTTGCACATATATGACATAGGAAAACGAGCTGGTGCGAGTCTCTAGATAAACAACGCACGGACATACATCAGACTGCATTTGCTTGAATCTCACCCACAATTTCAGTGTTCAAAACATCGCTCCTCAACATTCCCATGGGAGACTCTGTGCAGTGAATTTCTGATGAAATATGGAGAGCATTGCTCCAAATCTATCGGGGTGGAGGGGGAACAGCATTTTTCTAGCCCTGCTTATAAAAATGTGCTAAAACGTAAGGCGTCAGCTATAAGCATGAGTCCAGCAAATGCATGAAAACGCGCACACGCCCAGCACCTTATATTGGGAGTCAGGTTCTCTTTCTTTAGCAAAGAATCAGGGGTATCGATTTCAGCTCATTCTAGCGAATGCAAATCATTTCGCTTGGTTGCAGTGCTTGGGGTGGGTGAATTTTCCGTTTCTAACTCAAAATTATTTTCCTCCATTCTCGAAGACAGCATATTAATGTACTTTTATTTTGTTCCAAATAAATCCCATCACTAGTACATCTGAATTATATCACTTTGGCAATAAACCAATCTCAAATTCTGTTTAATATGACTTTCGTGCATCAATAGCAATAATATCTGCATCGACG
Organism: Conger conger; assembly: GCF_963514075.1. Taxonomy (NCBI): domain Eukaryota; kingdom Metazoa; phylum Chordata; class Actinopteri; order Anguilliformes; family Congridae; genus Conger; species Conger conger. The sequence goes on along the minus strand of NC_083763.1, from coordinate 4,373,104 downwards.
TGCAACGTTGCATTTGGAGGAAAAACCATCACATCAAATCTTTGCTTACAAATAGCTAGCAAAGTCAACAATAGGTTGCTATACGTTAACGTCAGTGCTCGCCAACAGAAATGGCATTGTACATGGTTGTCAAAACAATTTAACGGAGAATGGCTATATTTGGTCTCATGATTCTGGGACAATGGACTGAAATGTTGCCACTGCCTACGATATAAATGAATAATATCGAACAACGTAACAAAAGCATCTTCTAACCAGCACTGTTCGCTATTCTATACAGCTAATGCTAACGTTACCTTGCTAATCAAGTGATGCACATCAGCGTTCTTTGTTGAGGTTTGTCACTCACTCACCAGTTATCCAATACGTTTTCATTTAAAAGAATGCAGCTCGTACATTTGGGAAACTACTGCTTTGGTAAATTAAGCGGTGAGCTGGCCAAGTGTGTCATTATATTATCTTTTGCAAGAAGTACTTTAAAGTTCTCGAAATTGAAGTAACGTCAGCCGACTTACCAAGATTCGGAGCATTAGCTAGCAAGCAAAGTTAACTAGCTGTATCGTACTTGAGACCCACTTCCGTTAGCTCAGAGCCTTATGGTTTCTTATTGTGGAGAATCTCTGGCTACATAACTTACTTTAAAGTCGATCTCATCCAGCCACAAGTAACGTCAAGCGAGCAGACTCGTACAAAGAACAGCACACTAATCTTGAACGTGAGAAAGCTCGCAACATCACACACCAAGTTAGCCGCCCATCACAACGTTGTTATATAGTAACACGGTCCAGTGTGCAACGTTAACTTGCTTACTACACTGGCGATCAGCCAGCTACAAAAGTAGCCGCCTAGCAAGTTACTTGCTCGAAAGCCCTTTTCCATGCGGATCATAACCTAAATTCTACAAAATGTTCATTATATAAAATAAAAACCCCATAAAGGAACAGCACAACCACAAGATAGAAGATAATTATTCATTTTAGGCGACTAGCACGAGTAAACTCGCCTTGTGTAATAACACACAGGCTATAGCCAATTCACCACGTATACTTTCTAATCAATGTCCATCGTATCTGGAGACCCTTAGCGATCATAAAACCAATAAACTATACATCGCCGAACGGGATGACAACTTAATTTCTGCTCAACTGAGAGTAATAATCAGCCAGAACTTATGCACAGCAGGCAGCGAGCGACTTGGTCATTACGAACCCTGCTCTGATCTCTGACTTTCGCGAAGCGCCGTTCAGGACTAAATTACTTTTAGGTCTTTCTATCGCTCATGCCTGTCCCTCGCATGGACATTCCCTTAGGTAGCTGGCTAGCTAACAATAAACATTCCAGATAGCGCGGCTCTGTCTGACCTGCGCCATCTTTGAAAAGAGTATTTGAGCAGACGCTTTCTTGAAACAAAGCGCTGCAACGGACGATCGGAAATCAAACTCAAACAGCACTGAGCGGAATGGAAATTTCAAGTCTGTCCCGCTTGCTTACCGTGAGTTTCCTGCATCCCAGTCCCTAAGAGAAGGACCATTAGTGCCAGACAACACGGTACTGCATCCATTCTGATTCACACTTACTCCAGACTAGCTAGCGGTCTCACAACTTCTCTAGTCTTTGCTTGAGGAAAAAAAGCGTCTGATTGGCTGGCAACGCCACCACACCCCGCCCAGAGTGAACCGCACTCTTGACCGCAGCCGTGGTAAACATTCGTGTACTGGGGTGCGGTAACAGAGATCAGTCCACTATGATTATTGCCAGCTAAGAGTTTAAGTTACGCAGTCAATTTGTTACTTAAAATATATTTTATGTTAAAAAAAAAAAACTCGAATGATATGCTTTGTTATTCATGAGCAAACTCTTCTCGGCGCGATCTATTATGCTAACTTCATATGTCGCTTGTCACTGTCAGTTGAAACCCATAGCGTCCAGTGGTTGAAACAAACAGGGGGTTTTGTTTTTTTAACGAGGATTTCCCTTAGAGTAGATAGCTAACGGTCCTGCCACCGTATTTGCACCGTGAAATCTCGTAGCTAATTACAAACTGCTGGAATTTGAGGGCATAACGTTCTCTCGTACGATCTTGTAAAGGCTTTTGCTTTCAATGCTGTATATTTACTCGCTGTTCCAAGTCATTTTCTGTTAACATCCCTTGTTACTATGAATTTGAGACATTGCCAATGTCCATCCATAGCCGATTAACAATGGTCAGCCAGCAAATCTCGCTGCCTGGCTACAGTTCGCATGTGGTTTTGAGAAAGATCAGCTTGTGTCCGTTCTCAAGAAACGACAATAACATACATTTACATTTTAGTCATTTGGCATACTACCATAAACCATACTACCATAAACCCTACCATACAGCCGGATATAAACAATCCTAGGTTAGAAAATCAGCTTGTTTCAGGTGGCCCAACATATACGAGTTCCCATCAACGGTCTGGGGGTTAATGTTGACCGTAGGCCCCCTTGTGGATTAATTTATGTGTCAGTGAGGGTCATTGTCAAATCCAGATGGCTACACACCTTTTATATTGCGTACATTTTATTCAGTATAAAATAAAACGTTTGCGTTGGCTTCTCACTCAAGGCAATTACAGCATGATGGCACGTGACAAAGTGAAATTAAACAATCAAAAGCATGTTATGGTTGCAATATGTGTACCTGGTCTTCCATTGTGTTTTATATTGCACGTTGGTACTGCTTATGATATCGTGCGAGATCATGTAGGAAACGTACCTACATTGTTTTTTTCTTTCAAAGACAATACATGCTTACAGGCTTGAGGGTGTGTGTGTTTTTCTTGCTCCAGCGGTCGGTGTGGATTCATCCGAGGCAGCAAGCGTTTTGACCCTCTCCCTTCCCCCCCATACAGCCTTAGCCTGCAGACGGTGGCAGAGATTGATGACCGTCCATTGTTTGATCTCCGTCGCAGAGATCAACGCTCTCAAACGCTGGTTTTGTGCGCACTGCAGTAAAAAAAAAAAACTTCCCCAAAGAGAGAGAATCAATGTGGTGAACGCTGCGCTTTCGATTTCGCAACAACCTCTGTTTGTGGTGTTATCGGGAAGACCCTTTGCTCCGAGTCCACAACACTAGTGGAGGTGTGCCAACAGAGGCCGTGGCTGGCTGGGTGCATCAAATCCCATCCTATATCTGGTGTGGCTTATTGTCAATATTCCCAACGTAATTCGGGAGGCCATCTAGAAGTGCCCGTCTTGTCTCGGTCCCCGAGAAGCAGGAGTGAACTCGAGAGAATTACACAGACCGCTTGCTAAAGACCCACGACGACATGGGCCGCAGGTTATCAAGCACTCTTAGTACTTCCAGAAATCTGCCGCTCCGTGGACTTATACGTCGACGGACGATTTTACTGTATTAAACATTCACTTTCATTTCTTGCCAATTGCATAAAATCTTCTAAAGGTGATTATACCCAATCACTGTAGTCTGGACTAAATAATATAAGCAGACCAGGACATTGGTCAGTGCAGCAGGACACGTTCTATCCCTAAATTAAACAAATGTCCATTGTTGATTGTGTGTTTGCAAATAGAAAATGTAGAAGCGTTCAGCAGAATACGCTGACACAACGGACAATGGCATTTAATGCTCAGCAATTAAGGGCCCGAAAACAAGACCAAATCAATTTTTGTCTGTGGACCAGTCATTTAAATAATGGATGTTGACACGCACAAAAGAAGTGGCTATTTCTCCATTGCCTGCATCATCAAAATTATAATGGTGGTTAAATATATAGCAAGTAGGGCAAATAGAAATGTGGTACCTATTGGGAATAAAACACACTTTAGTGTAATTTGTCAGTAATTCAATAAGGGCAAATACCAGAGAGATATCAGCACTTGGGCACTAATTGGTCAGAAAAACACAGTGGAGGGATACATTTTTAATTATTCCACTGGTGCTGAGGAGGGTTATTCGTCTAAAGAAGGGGTGCACATGTGAGTCCCCCAGGACTGCAGTCCAGCTGGTTATGTAGGTCTCTTTGTACCATAACAAACCCCCTCCCCGACCACAGAGGTATGGACGAGTCTGCCCTTAACCAATTAACCGCCGCTAAACAGCAAATTAGCTAACGCTGGTGTTCAGATGGAATGAAAAACACAGACTGGACCTCTGTGGTACAAGACCTGCACCTGATTCAGAAGGGAGATCTGTTGCACGCAAACCCCGAGATGGATGGCGTTGTCATTGAGGGAAATAGAGTGAGGGTGTGTTGCTTGTCCTTTGTACCAGAACTGTCCCTCACAAACCCATTGCCAGGTGCTAAAATAAGCTTGTGTGCCATATTTTAAATGCATTTCATTTTGACATTACACTCACATCCCAGGATATTTTTTTATGGCGTGTTCGGTTATAGAGCACTTTCATTTCTGCGTTGTCACATCAACTTCACCAGGGGCATGTTTCACAAAGCAGGATAGCGGAGTGAGCTGGAGTAAAAACCCGGAAAACCTTGCAAATGTGGAACATGGACTGAAGTAAAAAGAGCTGTTCCGGGTTGAAGTCAGCACAGTTATCCGGCTAACTCCTGCTTCGTGATACCGGTCCCTCGCGGTGACCATCGACCCAGGAGCAGGGGATGTCCTGGACCGGTTTCTAAAGATATTGTTTTAGGCCTTTTTCAGCTTTATTAGACAGTATAGTATAGAGAGACAGGTAGAATGGGAGCGAGAGAGAGGGGGGAAGACATGCGACAAATGTCGGACGGTCGGATTCGAACCGCCGACGTCGCGGCTCGCAATGAGCATGCGGTCAGTGCTCTACAGGCTGCGCCACCGAGACACCCCTGGACCGGTTTCTAGGCCAGGTATGTGGCAACCTTGCTCACTGGGAAACTCCCGACATGGAGAGAGAAAAAGAAACTCAGTGTTCAGTGTTTCATTCTCTGTCATTTGATGGCAATAAATATATTCCACAAGACCTACTAGGGGAAAACCCAGTTTTCACTACTCATTTAGCACAAAATAAAGGCCATTATATGGTATTATTAATTATTAGTTTTTTCAATGCAAATAAATGCCCACTGTACCTCAGCATCATGGATGTTTTCGAATTTATATTATACTATATACATTAAATAACGTTTAATACATGAAACATTCTCACCATTCAATCAGGCGCACAGTCTACTTGAGGTTGAAAAACTAGTCCATTTAATAATTTACCCTGAATGTCCGTGGCAGTTGTGGCAGAGTCCTTGGGTGGAGAGAGTGGGGGGGGGGGGTGCTTCTAAAGGGACTTAACAAATTAACACAGTGTCAGTTTAAGGGAATGCGATCGCCTGTGTGTGTGAGTGCGTGCGTGCGTGTGTGTGTGTGTGTCTTGGGCCACATGATGGATGATGAACGAACAATACACTGGTCCTTTGAAGGAACATAAAGGTTAGCGCTAGTCTAGTGGACTGTGAGGGAGGGGGTGAGGTAAATGAGAGAGGGCGGTGTGGGGAATATGATCATATGAGGGAGGGGGTGAGGTAAATGAGAGAGGGCGGTGTGGGGAATATGATCATATGAGGGAGGGGGTGAGGTAAATGAGAGGGGGGTGTGGGGAATGAGAACCGTGATGGAGGGGGTGAGGTAAATTAGAGAGGGGGGTGTGGGGAATATGAGCATTCTGATGGAGGGGGTGAGGTAAATGAGAGAGGGGGGTGTGGGAATGTGTGGTACGAGGTATTCTAACAGGTTGTTCCAGGGGGTGGGGGCGGGGAGGGGGGCAGTGCATTAATGGAGGGGGCGACGTCTGGGCAGAGACGAGGGCCCCGCGGTGGAACGAGACGCCCGGTATCAGGGGGGGGGGGGGTATAATTTCGTGCGCCAGGTGTGCGGAGCGGCCAGGTGCTAGATTTCACTCAGGCAGCTGACAGGGAAGGATATTAATCTGCGTCTGCACCTCCCCACACCTCCGCTCCCCTGTTCCCGTGCTGAGCGGGGACGCGGGGGGGCCCAGGTGGCCTCTCGCAGGGCTCAGAGCCCCCACCTGAAAGGGACAGCTGGGCCCCGTGTCACCAGGCAGGATTACCCCCGATACAGTGCCGTTAGCAGGGCGGCTGCACTGAGTAAAACCTGGTCCCCGTTCAGATCTGAAATACGGACTGAAGGGCTGCTCCGGGTTTTACTCAGCGTTAGTTATCCGGCTAACTCTGTAATCCTGCTTTGTGGAACAGTGCAGTTATCCGGCTAACTCAGTAATCCTGCTTTGTGGAACAGTGCAGTTATCCGGCTAACTCAGTAATCCCGCTTCGTGGAACAGTGCAGTTATCCAGCTAACTCAGTAATCCTGTTTTGTGAAATGGTGCAGTTATCCAGCTAACTCAGTAATCCTGCTTTGTGAAATGACCCCTGGTGAAGACCAGAGGAGGATGTTGCCTTTCAGGCGCACACAATAAGAATGATTGGACTACTGCCATTTTAGCAGAAGCATACCCAAAGCAATTTACTCAACTAGTGCATTTTTACATAGCATCCATTTCTACAGCAGGAAATATACTGATGCAATTCTGGTTAAGTGCCTTGTGCAAGGGTACAACAATGTCCTGCCTTGGACAAACCTGCAACCTTTAGATGACAAGACCTGTTCCCAATGCTTAGAAATAATGTGACAGTAGAGATCCCTTTTTTGTTCTTCAAGGATCAAATTTCCCCGAACCATCAAAATGTACCCTAATTTGGGTGCAAATTAGTATGTTTTCCCAGCAACAACAGTATGCATTAATTATATTGCTGGCTATGGGTATAACTGTATGTACCTACAGGGTACTGCCCCAATGACAAGTATTTGTACCTTTCACTTCTGAGAGGAGCCATTTCTGAAAGTGGCATTAAAGTGCTCGCACAACCCGGTCTCTAGTTCACAGTTAGAGGCGTTGTTATTCTGTCACATTTGTTTTGTACACCTGCTAAATTACTTATTCATTGCATCACCCACTGTGTGCCTGCTTGCTCATTACTCGCTATCCTAATTTACTTTGAGAGCGACAGCGGCAGAATTTCAACGTTAAGAACAGCTGGTAAATATAGTCCTTCTGGGTTGCCGGCAAATGCAGTCTTGAAAGGGATAAAAAACAACCTAATGGTGTACTCAAGAGGACCTGAAGTGGCCTACACAGGAACAATGGCGGAACAGCGGAACGCTGAAATACGGCTCCTTAAGCGGGGTCATCGGAAGTAAAGAAATAATAACGACATAACATACATCGTTTTGCAAAGCCTTTTTTTGTCGTTGCTTGGTTACCCTGCTGTAAATTATTTACCGGTGCGAAACTTACTTTTAGCCGTTGCTGGTCTTTTTTTTTAGATTAGCTTCAAAATCAGATAACTAAGGAATGTCAGATGTCCGTGCTGGGCAAAAATACAACTTCCACATGTACTTTTGCTTTGAAGGATTAAGAATTCCTTTCTCAATCTTCTCTCTGAAAAAGATTTCGGATTCCGTCTAACGGCGGGAGGCCACTCGTCTTCCTGAATGTCCCGTGTTTGACTTTTACCCACCTTTACCTACTGCACATTGATTAATCTTTTCAGGGACCGAGTCAGTCGGTTCCTCGGCGCTATGAATTACGCGGCACTATGCGAAAAAAAAAATTGCGTTATTAGCCGAGTCTCCGTGAGTGCAGAGACTCCAGTTTTTTCTCATGGTCATTAATCACAGGGTATAAGCACATGTGAACCTGAGCGTGTAAATCACAGAACGGATCAAAAGGGAGCCGGCGAGGTTTAATCAGACACTGCGCATTTGTCTTTTTTTTTTTTTTTTTTTTTTCCCAGAGCGGAGAGCCAGCACACGAGCGTCCCTGGAAGTGAAGTTCAAAAGGAGCTGCACTCACTCACGACGAGTCCCCGAAGGAAGATTTTTTAGAAAAGGGCTGCATCACAGGTCAAAAGGGCGTCCGCGAACAGCTTGGGCCACACTCATGCCACGGTATGTGCTTCTACTGCCACCTTGTGGCCAGGGAATGTAAGAGCCGATGTAATTGCGAAGCGCAACGGTGGTCCCATCCAGCGGCGCCCAATCATGTTCCACGTAGGGTCGAGGCCCAAGATGCGTTCCTTCCTTCAGTGAAGCCAGGAAGGCAGCAGCTTTTAGAACTACAAAACGTATTCGCGACAAATTTCCAGACCTGCGAGCCCAGCAACATAGATACGGATAGATTTGGTACAAATATAGTTAACATAAGCTGCCTATGAAGAGGGCGGCACGGATGGTGCAGTGGATAGCACTGCAGCCTCACAGCAAGGAGGTCCTGGGTTCGAATCCATTCACTCACACACTCATACCCTCCCACAGTCCAAAGACATGCAGGTTAGGCCGATTGGAGAGTCTAAATTGCCCGTAGGTTATGAGTGTGTGAGTGAATGGTGTGTGTGCCCTGTGATGGACTGGAGACCTGTCCAGGGTGTATTCCTGCCTTTCGCCCAATGTACGCTGGGATAGGCTCCAGCCCCCCTGCGACCCTGTTCAGGATGAGCGGGTTAAGATAATGGATGGATGGATGGATGGATGAGCTGAACCTGCTGCCTTCCAGGCATCACCAAGGGAAATAAACTACCTGGACAGGGCTGAGAGTATGGATGTTTTCATTCCAACCTTACACTACACCATGCTGATTTCACTCATCAACACGCCTTCAACCAGACAGGAGGAAACCAATTAGTAACATCAGCCGGTGAGGTGATTGGTTGGACTGAAAACCTGCATACTCGGCCCTCCACGGCACATGATTGGACATCCCTGTTCCCATACAGGATTATAAAGTTAAGAGTTTCACGACCTCACTGTCTATTCAGATCCCGCATTGAAACACAGGCGCAGCTGGTACTCACCTCCGGGCAAAACAAGCAATACGTGTTTCACATAGATGTTATTTTAAAATAAGCAGCGCGCCTGTTGTAATTATACAACAGGGCCAAAGACTTTATGCAATGACATTTTAGAAGTGGATATCTGCGACATTTGATTTGCATTATAGTACCGCTTTTACATTTACCGTTACGTAATTACCCTGGATTTGGCGTAGGTGGCTACATGCCCTTTCCTTGGTTATAAGAGGACCCATCAGTTCTGCCTCAAGATGCATGTTTGTCCTCTGGGGAGCCTGACTGACAAGCGCTGTAGCGCATTCGTTATTTTTAATTCTCACAAGCTAAGTGCTTCCCCGTGCACTCAGCCTGTAGTCCCTCGCCGCTTATCGCAACTCGCATGCGACCGAAAAAAATCAATACGGCCTTATGGAACCGTTTCCGCCAGCGCACAGAAACGCGCCCGGTCTCGGCCTTGCGCGGTCGCAGCATCGAAGCACACATGGAGACGCAACACAACAGAGCTGTCTTTCAGAGTCAAATTTTATATTTAATAAAATACGCAATTTTGCTGGCATTTGAACACTCCGCCCAGAGTGTCAGCTCAACGCTGGCACTGAGGCAAAATTATACAATAATAGACTGATGTTTAAAGTTAAGTGCCTATCTTTATATATACGCTTATACACATTGGCAATATGGATCACATTTACTTAAACAACAAAAAAAAAAACGGCAAAATAAAACCATAGAACAAAGACAGACAGGGGATGAACAGACAGGATAGCGCCCCCTGCCCCCAGGGCGCCCCCACAGGTAGGGAGCGGCACTACACAGCTGCCTAGCACAGTAATACTGAATCAATGCGAATACTTCATGTGGCATAGCGGCATAGGCACGGAGACAACACAAAAGAGACACACGGTATATTACATTCTGGAGTAAAAACACTTCATAATTGTCATCATGCAAGAATAATAACATGTAGAATGGCAACGTGTACATCCCCTTTCGAAAATTTCAATACAGAACACCTCAGATTCTTAATGTCAACATTATAAAAATTATTGCATTACTTTATAAATGAATTCTGTGTATATTTCAAGCGAGGCGTACGGTCATAAGTACCCACACAGGGCGTAAAGCGATGATTGTCATTGTCGTTCGCATGGCTATAGTTCTTCATCTCAGAAACAACATATTCATGATTATCTATACATAGGAAACGGAAATGAATCCCTTATTTGTTCGTTGAGCTTACGGATAATAATATTTTCGTCACGTGTTGGCGTTTCCACTTTAATCCCTTCGACACACCGCCAACCTTTCTCTTATTTACATTAAGACGTGTACAACCAGGAGATGTGAATGACAATAATAGAGCCTTTCCGAGACTTGGGACAAAAATATCCGTGTTGGATGAGAGCACCCTGTTTGATACAACAACCTCCCCCCACAGAGAAAGTCGGCCATTTTGTCTCTACCCTCGTGTCAAAGTGCTACAATACTGCAGCTTTTTTTCTTCTTCTTCTTTTTTTAACTGCACTTAAAGAAGCAGAGGTCAGCTCCCTAGCACGGGCGATACGCCGATAGTTTAGCAGCTCCTCTCTCTCTTTGTCTTTCTCTACTTAAAACGGACTATCGACCCTGTTAGGCGCGAGTGTGATTGTCACGGCAACGGGGAGGGAGAAAAAAAAACAAACAAAAACGCTTCCCGTCGGTCACGTCCGATAACCGTACGGGTTCAGAGGTCAGAGGTCAGAAGCTGTTTTTTTTTTTTTCGACGGGTTAGGCTACGCTGCTACACCGCCGCCAGGCTGGAGAAGGAGGCTGCCAGGAGGAGGCAGAGGAGCAGCCCGAGGGAGAGGGAGGTGCCGGCGGGCGGGGGAGGTCCGGCCGAGCTGAGGGTGGAGACCTTCACCTCCGAGGCGAGGAAGGCGGACAGGGGCACGTGCGACACCAGGGTGGGGCTGCCGTAGTTTATGAGCGCATCGATCTTCTCCGCCTCCTTGCTGCAGGCTTCGATCTGGAGGAGGAGACGCGAGGAGGAGGAGGAGGATGGTGAGGGTGGCGAGGGAGGAGGAGGAGGATGGTGAGGGAGGCGAGGGAGGAGGAGGAGGAGGAGGATGTGAGGGAGGCGAGGGAGAAGGAGGAGGAGGAGGAGGATGGTGAGGGAGGTGGAGGAGGTAGGAAGGAGGGCCCAGTAACCATGACAACAGATGGGAGAGGTGTGTGTGTGTCAGAGGGCATGGCTAGACTGTAGATACTGTCAATCAATTAATCAATCAATCTATCAATCTATCACACCATCACCCAGTAAAGCAGTTCACTCATCTTTAACAGGGCTTATGTGGCTCCAACAGGTCCCCCTAACAGTAGCAGTGTGCTGGTATTTCTGCAGTAGAGCAGTGTAATTCAGTGTAAATCAGTGTAAATCAGTGTAAATCGTGTAAATCGGTGTAAATAAGTGTAATTCGGTGTAAATCGTGTAATTCGGTGTAAATCCGTGTAAATCAGAGTAATTCAGTGTAATTAAGTGTAAATCAGTGTAAATCAGAGTAATTCAGTGTAATTCAGTGTAAATCAGAGTAAATCAGTGTAAATCAGTGTGAATCAGTGTAAATCAGTCTGAATGGGTACCTGTAGGGGGGTGGGCTGCTGGTCCACAGGCACGATGAGGACCACGACCTCCGAGTCGATGCTCAGGTAGCCGAAGACGTCGCACTGCGGCACGGAGACGTGCAGGCGCAGGATCCTCAGGATGTCGTGGACCGTCACGGGCTGGTTCTGATTCAGCTGCGAGAACACGGAGTGCACTGCCATGAAGACCCGTCCACAACCAGGAACCACAACTAACCATAACTATAACTATAACCATAACTATCAACATGACTATAACCATAACTAACCATAACTATAACTACAACCATAACTATCAACATGACTATAACCATAACTAACCATAACTATCAACATGACTATAACCATAACTATCACCATAACTAACCATAACTATAACTATAACCATAACTATCAACATGACTATAACCATAACTATCACCATAACTAACCATAACTATAACTATAACCATAACTATCAACATGACTATAACCATAACTATCACCATAACTAACCATAACTATAACCAAAACTATCTCCACAACTATAGCCACAATTATAACCATAACTATCACCATAACTAACCATAACTAACCATAACTATAACTATAACCATAACTATCAACATGACTATAACCATAACTATCACCATAACTAACCATAACTATAACCATAACTATCTCCACAACTATAGCCACAATTATAACCATAACTATCACCATAACTAACCATAACTATAACCACAACTATAACCATAAATACCCAAAGAATATGTAGTTTTAAAAATTAAGCCATGCACTCAAGTGGATGGCGAAGTTCACACCAAGAATGATAACTATACTCCAGCAACTACAACTCCGGTCCGCTGGGTTTTGTTCCAAACAGTTACCTTAATGTATTTTTCTGACAGCTCTACAAATGATGCTGGTTCACTCCTGTACTTGAGCTCAGTAAAATCTTTAGGACACACTTGCAGTCTGCAGCTGTAGCTGGTGCATATACAGTACAAATGTCTGATCAAGACATTATTTAGCTAATTAAATAATTATGAGCAGAAGTTGGCACAAAATCCTGAAGCATATCGGCCCTTGCTGTGCACCCCTGCTATAACCATAACTACCGTATAAATATGTAATTTTAAAAATCGTCCTGGCTCAAGTGGATACACCACAGCTATAACAACAACGCCGGTGATGAACGCTATTGTTGGGATCACTTTCCAAGGGTTTTTTTTCCCGCTGCATGAGTGATAAAAAACTGGCAATCAAAATCCAGCTGAATTTACAGGGCGTCGCGTTAAAAATGGCAGATCACATAGCCCAGAGACTATTTACAGACCGTTATAGTTCATCAGTGTGGACACTCACAGCGTTATCGTTATAGTTGTAGGTCTTGGTGAGGACGGGCCTTAACGACCTACGCTCATTCTGAACTGGCCCCAGTCTCAAACCAACATCCACACTCTAAACACACTCTAAACACACCCTGTATTAGCTCCTACTCTGAACTACTCTACTTCTCCACTGTGACTTCCTGGAGTTCCTCAGTAACACACATATTACTGAGACTTAGCCCGGCGAGTTTGTGTTCACTGTTAGATCGGTAGAGGGATTAGTGTGAGAATTATTTTACTGATTCTGGATTTATTGTTAATCCTCTTTAAATGTGCTGGTATAACAGAAAGCCCTGTTATTGAATCTACACCCTGAGCCAGTATTTCTGCCCTTTCGTTTAGCCCCACGCACACCCTTAGTCAATTACACTCGACAGCAAGGCAGAGTCTCCCAGCCACAGAATCCGTCTCTGTACCTCACCGGGACAGTAAACTCAATTCCCTCTGGTGGCCAATCGGTATAATTACATCTGATTAAACATGAATAAGAACCGACTGCAATATTACCGTATGACTTACTGCTCCAGAGAAACAACCGAAACGCTCGGATGCTTATTATTTTGCATGCAACTCCCAACACCAGGAAAATGTAAAATGACAAGTGTCAAGTCAAGTCAACACACCTTTATTGATAGAGCACATTTAAAAACACCCAGCGGTTGACCAAAGTGTTGTACAATATTAATAAGACACAGTGAGAGAGAGGAACACTGACCCCAGCGAACACGTTCATCTGCTCCTTGTTCCAGAGAATCTGCAGCATCCCGGCACACAGTGGGCAACAGGCTCCTGCAGACACAGCAACACGGTCAGTGTCCACACACACACACACACACACACTGTCAGTGTCCACACCATCAGAACCACACACACACACACACTGTCAGTGTCCACACCATCAGCCACACACACACACACACGGTCAGTGTCCACACCATCAGCCACACACACACACACACACACACACACACACACTGTCAGTGTCCACACCATCAGCCACACACACACACACTGTCAGTGTCAACACCATCAGCCACACACACACACACACACACACACACACACACACGGTCAGTGTCCACACCATCAGCCACACACACACACACACACACACACACACACACACACACACACTGTCAGTGTCCACACCATCAGCCACACACACACACACACACACACACACACACACACACACACTGTCAGTGTCAACACCATCAGCCACACACACACACACACACACACACACGGTCAGTGTCCACACCATCAGCCACACACACACACACACACGGTCAGTGTCCACACCATCAGCCACACACACACACACACACAAACACACACACACACGGTCAGTGTCCACACCATCAGCCACACACACACACACACACACACACACACACACTGTCAGTGTCCGCACCATCAGCCACACACACACACACACACACTGTCAGTGTCCGCACCATCAGCCACACACACACACACACACACACGGTCAGTGTCCACA
>NC_083763.1:4331273-4353773 GCF_963514075.1 Conger conger | reverse complement strand
TCCCAACACTTCCTCGTGTATCGTACCTATAACCAATAACCCCTGCTTCATCCATTTTACATCACTGAAGGCTTCCAGTTCTAAATCTTTCCATTAGCGATTCTGCACTGCTGCGTGTGTGTGTGTGTGTGTGTGTGTGCGTGTGTGTGTGTGTGTATTCACGCTGTGCCTACTTGTGTGTATGTATTTTGAGATGTGTGTATGTGTGTGTGTGTACTTCTGCAGTCTGTGTCTACTGGTGTGTGCGCGTGCGTGTGTGTGTACAGGAATGTAAATGTACAGATAGACTGACAGCGATGTGTATTTCTCTGACAGCTGATGATGAAATATGCAGACATGTACTCACACACACACACACACACACACTGATCTATATGTACACACACACACACACACACACACACTGATCTATATGTACACACACACACACACACACAGACCCTTTCACCCTCCCCTCTCCTTTATATCCACATCAGCAGAGACACTCCTCTAATAGCGCCCAGTGTCTCTGCCTTTGTGTGAGTCCAACAAGCAGCAAGCAGCCAACCTCCGAGTGCCCTTCTGCCACAGTATCTACACACCAGGGCTTCAACAAAGGGCTAATCTCCCACACACACACACACACACACAGTTACACACACAGACAGACACACACATAGACACACACTCACACACACTCCACACATACACACACACGCTCACAAACACACACACACTTCATTTCAGTGGTCTATACATCGCACAGCAGTTCTGTGCAGCTCCTTGTCAACAGCATGCCCTAGATTTGGACTCCCCACTGAGTGCATGTGTGTGTGTATGTGCGTATAGATCAGTGTGTGTGTGTGTGTATGTGCATATAGATCAGTGTGTGTGTGAGTGAGTGTGTGTGTGTGTGTGTGTGTATGTGCATATAGATCAGTGTGTGTGTGAGAGTGAGTGTGTGTGTGAGTGTGTGTGTACATATAGATCAGTGTGTGTGTGAGAGTGAGTGTGTGTGTGAGTGTGTGTGTACATATAGATCAGTGTATGTGTGAGAGTGAGTGTGTGTGTGTGTGTATGTGCATATAGATCAGTGTGTGTGTGAGAGTGTGTGTGTGTGAGTGTGTGTGTGTGTATGTGGATATAGATCAGTGTGTGTGTGAGAGTGAGTGTGTGTGAGAGTGTGTGTGTGTGTGTGTATGTGCATATAGATCAGTGTGTGTGTGAGAGTGAGTGTGTGTGTGCATATAGATCAGTGTATGTGTGTGTGTGAGTGTGTGTGTGAGTGTGTGTGTACATATAGATCAGTGTGTGTGTGAGAGTGAGTGTGTATGTGGATATAGATCAGTGTATGTGTGAGAGTGAGTGTGTGTGTGAGTGTGTGTGTGTGTGTGCATATAGATCAGTATATGTGTGAGAGTGAGTGAGTGCAGAACAGCACCCCCTGGTGGCCGTACCTGGCAGTGGCCCGTGTAGGACAGGGTTTTCCCTCTTTGGTAGAGCAGACAGAGGCTGGAGTGCTCCATGTTGGCCGTGTCGCAGGCCGGGTCCAGCTGGGTCTTGTCGCAGACGAGCGGGAGGCCCACACACTCGTGCTGCGTGCAGGGGAAGTCAGCGGTGTCACTGAGACACACGCGGCGGTTTGGTATGCATCTGAGAGAGGGAGAGAGAGAGAGGGAGAGAGAGAGAGAGAGAGAGAGGGGGTTACACACACACACAGACACACATACAGACATACATACAGACACACACACACACACACTCACTCACGCACACACACACACACACACACACACTCACACACACACACACACACACACACTCACACACACAGATACACACACTCACACACACTCACACACAGATACACACACTCACACAGATACATAAACACATACACACACAATGTTTGTGCTGACGTGTCCCTGAGCAAGACACGTAACCCCTAAATGCTCCTGACGAGCTGGTTGGTGCCTTGCATGGCAGCCAATCGCCTTTGGTGCGTGTGTGTGTGTGTGTGTGTGTGTGTATGAATGGGCGAATGAGAAGCATAAATTGTACAGTGCTTTGCATAAAGGCGCTATATAAATGCCAACCATTTGCCATTTACACACAGACATATACAGACACACATATACACACACACACACACACACCCACATACACATACAAACACTGCCACACATGCACACACACAGACACACACAAAAAGAAAGCTGTTTAGTGTAATAGCATCTCAGTGGGAATCCTGTTCTGTGAGGGATGACTCAAACTGCATTCAAGTACAAAACTGGAAGTACACAGCACTTGGTAGTTGGTAGTTTCTTTGGAGCACAGACTTCCTGTTTATTTCTTTGTGAAATAAAACATATTGTAAAAAAAGTATCATCCACAAATCCACTGCCTTCCTGAGTCCTCGGTGGAAACTGGGTTCGACAGCCGTGCTGTAAAAACAAACACCTGCATGCCAACGCCAGTGAAATTACCGAATCCGGGAAACGTCCTGGAAATAAACAGCTAAATTACTCCCGCCTTTCTCTCGCCAGCGGGAAATGCCCAGAAACGTACACATGCATCATCGTTAACAGGGCCTGACGTGTGCATCACGGCTAACAGGGCCTGACGTGTGCATCACGGCTAACAGGGCCTGACGTGTGCATCTGCAACTACAAAGCTCGTAAAGGCAGCGTTGCGTATCTGATGATAACCACGGCCGCTGCATTGTGATTGCACAGCAGAACCGGGCCAACGTGTTCAGGGTCGTGCGGATGCTGAGGAGGGGGTGGGTGGTCTGAGGGAGGTCACTGAAGGAAACTGACAAACACCATGGTGCTAAAACTGCACTGGCTGTGCAGGAAATGACTAATGTTAGAAAGCAAGGTTTTTTTCAGTTTGCCTGGAGGGCATGTTATAAACTGTGTGTGTGTGTGTGTGTGTGTGTGTGTGTGTCTGTGCATGTGTGCATTGTCCCGTGTGTGTGTGTGTGTCTGTCGGGGGGAGGGGTAATTCAATCAAAGCACAAAGTGCTTTAGCTCTGACTTTTCACTCATGAGTTCAACTCCCAGAGGGAAGTTTCTGACTTTTGCTCATCAATAATGGATCAAAGTTAGTCTGGTGCTAGGGCCCCCCTCTCTCAGGCCAACCCAGCTGGGGCCCGGTTCCCACGGCAACCGGCTGCCCTGGGCGAGACTCCACAGAAACACCAATCAGGTGCTAAGCTGGAGAATGAGCCCGTTTTTTATTGTCTTGTTCGTGAAATAACTGAGTATTGGTGGGAAAAGATTTGGGCACACACTGCCAAGGGGATGCTATGAAATGCGGCATGGAGTCGAAATGCGAAAACACATTATTATTGAAGAGATTCAGAAGGAACAACTATACACATAAGACACTATTTATTTGTGAATATCATATTCGGATTTGGGAAAATCCCTACCTTTGACATGATATGACGGAGGACCACACTCTGAAACTCGACCCAAAACCTCAATTCATAAAAACCTAAAAACAACTATTTGTGCGTTAACTGCAGCGATGATACAGCCACAGCTTTTTCTTTCTGCGTTTCAGCCCGCAAAAGTGCACAGTAAAATGTTCAGTGTTGAATCCATTCTTACATCTACTTTTGCACGACATGCAAGTGTGTTGTTATACTTCATGAGTATAATAAGCGACTATAGAACAATAACTTTAACGCTTTAATATCCCAGAAATAGGAGTGTAATCTGCCAATCCAAATAAAAAAAATAAAAAAAATCCTGAATCCAAATTATTTGCTGCCTGAACAAATACAGATACAAATAGTGGCCTTTCTGAGTACATCTGGGTAATGTGATCCTTGAAGAACAAAAATGCACCTCCACTGTCAATTTATTTTCTGTGTGGAACGTGCAGGACCCAAGGCCTCCTGAAGTAGGCCAGTTACATCACGGCTCTCAGGAGCCCGAGGATCTGTGAGCATCACGGAGGAGGAATCCGGGGAAGGGTAAAATAACACCCCCCCCCCGGCCCCCCCATCCTGGGGCTGGAGGTTTCATTACCGCCAGGGATCTGAGAGAGTGCGGCCACCACACACCTGAACAAACACAGCTGCACTGAGTGTGTGTGTGTGTGTGAGTGTGTGTGTGTGTGGGTGTGTGTGTGTGTGTGTGGGTGTGTGTGTGAGTGTGTGGGTGTGTGTGTGTGTGTGTGTGTGTGGGTGTGTGAGTGGGTGTGTGTGAGTGAGTGTGTGTGTGTGTGAGTGGGTGTGTGTGTGTGTGTGTGTGGGTGTGTGTGTGTGTGTGTGTATGTGTGTGTGTATGTGTGGGTGTGTATGTGTGTGTGTGAGTGTGTGTGAGAAAGAGAGTGTCTGTGAGTGTGAGTGTGAATGTGTGTGAGAGTCTGTGAGAGTGAGTGAGTGAGTGTGAGAAAGAGAGTGTCTGTGTGTGTGTGTGTGTGAGAGAGAGGAGGGTGGAAAAGGGGGATTAGCCTGACCTGAAAGCCAGTGATGTAATGAGGCTTAGAGTGGACTAAAACGCTACCACCCTGTAGAGCGGGGCTGCCCAACCCTGTTCCTGGAGATCTACCGTCCTGTAGGTTTTCACTCCAACCCTGGTAGGAACCTGGAGGAAACCCGTGCTGACATGGGCAGAACCGCTGTCCCACCATGGGGACTACGGCAGCGCAGGGCAGAACGGGCCCCTGGCCACCCCTCACCTTTGATTCTTGGGGCAGGGGTTCGGGGAGCAGGGGTTGCTGTTCCGGCAGAAGCCGAACTCAAACTGACTGTCCTGCAGGCCCACACAGCGAGCCACACACGCGCTGGGGTACGTGCGCCCGTTCTGCGCACACACCGGCACAAACTGGTCCGGACAGCCGCAGGGGAGACCTGCCGAGACAGGGGTCAGAGGTCAGCGTTTCACACGTGGATTCTTATGATAAACTTCTGCTGAACTATGATAAGCTGCACAATGCATTACAAGCTAAGGACAATAAAGACTGATTCACTAAATGAACTTTAAAAAAAGGATTTTGCTTTAACTACAGTGGTAGTAACATAGCCTGACATGTGGGCTAACATTAGCTCAGGAGGTAAGAGTAGTCATCTAGCTGTAGCTGTAGCTGTAGTTGTTGCTGGTTCAATCCCGCCCGGGGGTGTCGAAGAGTCCCTGAGCAAGACACTTTGCTCCCAATGAGCTAGTTGGAGCCTGTCCCCATTGGTGTGTGAGTGTGAATGGGCAAAAGATAGGCATTCATTTTAGACTGCTTTTGGATAAACTTTCTGGATACATTTTCGGATAAGTTTTGCTGCAGTACTGCTGCGTTTGTTCGTTTGTTCTCAGCAGATTAATCTACGGCATCATCCAAGTTTTAATCTATGCTGTCACTTCTAGCACTCGGAACTATACTTATGATGCGATCTGTTCACCGTCACCATGCAGGCTGTGTGTGAATGTGTGTGTGGTCTGAGTGCAGGGTGTGTGCAGGGTGTGTGCAGGGTGTGTGCAGGGTCTGAGTGCAGGGTGTGTGCAGGGTGTGTGTGCAGGGTCTGAGTGCAGGGTCTGAGTGCAGGGTGTGTGCAGGGTGTGTGCAGGGTCTGAGTGCAGGGTCTGAGTGCAGGGTCTGAGTGCAGGGTGTGTGCAGGGTGTGTGCAGGGTCTGAGTGCAGGGTGTGTGCAGGGTGTGTGCAGGGTCTGAGTGCAGGGTGTGTGCAGGGTGTGTGCAGGGTGTGAGTGCAGGGTGTGTGCAGGGTGTGTGTGCAGGGTGTGTGCAGGGTGTGTGCAGGCTGTGTGCAGGGTGTGTGCAGGGTGTGTGCAGGGTCTGAGTGCAGGGTGTGTGCAGGGTGTGTGTGGTCTGAGTGCAGGGTGTGTGCGGGGTGTGTGCAGGGTGTGTGCAGGGTGTGTGCAGGGTGTGTGTGCAGGGTCTGAGTGCAGGGTGTGTGCAGGGTGTGTGTGCAGGGTGTGTGCAGGGTGTGTGCAAGGTCTGAGTGCAGGGTCTGAGTGCAGGGTCTGAGTGCAGGGTGTGTGCAGGGTGTGTGCAGGGTGTGTGCAGGGTGTGAGTGCAGGGTGTGTGCAGGCCTGCAGGGTGTGTGCAGGGTGTGTGCAGGGTGTGTGCAGGGTGTGAGTGCAGGGTGTGTGCAGGCCTGCAGGGTGTGTGCAGGGTGTGTGCAGGGTGTGAGTGCAGGGTGTGTGCAGGCCTGCAGGGTGTGTGCAGGGTGTGTGCAGGGTCTGAGTGCAGGGTGTGTGCAGACCGTTTTTGGGCGGAGTCCCCCTCACCTGTGAAGTGGTGGTGGTCCTCCTCTGAGCTCTCCGGGCCCAGACACTGGCGCGTGGAGCAGATGGTGTCCCCGGCAAAGCAGGAGCAGGGGTGGCAGTCCACCTTGAAGGAGGTCCCGTGATCTGCGAGGACGGTCAAACATCGGACATTCAGGTCAGCGATGCGCTTGACCCTAAGGCCCGACATGCACCCTACAGGAGTATGTACCCTAGAGATGTACCCTAAATGTACCCTACGTGAGTACGTACCCTAGAGATGTACCCTAAATGTACCCTACAGGAATATGTACCCTAGAGATGTACCCTAAATGTACCCTACGTGAGTAAGTACCCTAGAGATGTACCCTAAATGTACCCTACAGGAATATGTACCCTAGAGATGTACTCTAAATGCACCCTACATGAGTATGTACCCTAGGGATGTACCCTAAATGTACCCTACAGGAATATGTACCCTAGAGATGTACTCTAAATGCACCCTACATGAGTACGTACCCTAGAGATGTACTCTAAATGTACCCTACATGAGTACGTACCCTAGGGATGTACCCTAAATGTACCCTACATGAGTACGTACCCTAGAGATTTACCCTAAATGTACCCTACAGGAATATGTACCCTAGAGATGTACTCTAAATGTACCCTACGTGAGTACGTACGCTAGAGATGTACTCTAAATGTACCCTACATGAGGACATGAACACTAACGCCTCCAGCTACGCAGTCAGTTTCAGCCGTTTTTGCTTTCTATAATGTCTTAACCCAATGCAAGCATAAGCTGCAGTGTCGAACGTCACAGAGAGCGGGCGCTACAGCATAGGCGCCCCCTAGAGGACTGGGGGGTTTATTACCTCCACAGGGACATAAGTATGCACGTTGAGTATGTACAAATGGACCATGCGTTTGCAATGCGTCGGCCTGGCGTTGAGATTTGCGTTCACGGATTTGCGTAGGGTATGTTTCAGGCCTAACGCCATCAGCTCATTGTTGTACGTCGCTCTGGATAAGAGCATCTGCCAATTCACTTTGCCTCATCCACTTCCCCACTGTTTACTGCATAGCTGTTTACGTCTTTCCACTGCATGAAAGTGCACACCACACAGTACACAGCTACGTAGCTAAATTCTAAATAAAGAAATCTAAATAAAGAACGTAGTTAAATAAAGCTAGTCACACTGCCACACTCAATCTTTTTGGTCCTGAATCTAACAAAGTATTCAATCACATCTGTATCAAATTGGATCGCATTGGATAAAAGCGTCTGCTGAATAAATGCAATGTAAGGCGATCAAATGGCAAATAAAATCAGCAGCAAATACATCTGCAGCTTTCCCAATTCTAGTAAAACAATCAGGCACGATTCAGAGAGATATTAGGCTTTTGCCAATTCCAATCATATTGCTTGTTGAAATTAACCTTGAGAGTTCCAATGACAAGAATACACGCAAAACATGGGTACACAGCAAGGGCCGATCTGCTTCAGGACTTTGTTTCAACCTCTATTCTTTATTATTTAATTAGCTAAATGTCTTTTAGACATTTGTACATGTGCCAGCAGCAGACTGCAAGTGTGTCCTAAAGATTGTACTGTGCTCAAGTACAGGAGTGAACCAGCATAATTTACAGAGCTGTCAGAAAAATGAATTATTGGTTGGAACAAAAATCAGCTCGCAGACCGGCCCTCCAAGACCGGAGTTGTGCACCCCTGATGTAAAATGAAGCCCCATCTCTTTCATAGCCATTTCTGTTTTTCTGATTGAACGATTCCCCCAAATGACCACTAGGTGGCACTGCAGGCGCTCAGCGCCCAGTGCACTTGTTGTGCGTTGAATTCCTCCCCGGGTGCAGTGCACACATGGCAGTCTTAAACAAGCGAAGGAGGCAGTGCAGCCCTTTCAAGTTCCCGGCATCCGCATTCGGGGTGTACCGCAAACTCACCGCAGGAAGGAAATGCCAGCCTGCGGTTCGTTTATTTTCCGTATTATATTTAGCGTTTGTGTACAACATTCTCATAAGTGACGAGGTCGAGGGAGGTGCTGGTCTGTACAGGTTCCAGATGAAGCTTGTCGTTCCCCCCGAAAAACGGAGCCGGCAGACAGCCGAGAGAGAGGGCCGAACTCTCTCAGCCTCAAACGATCGACTGCAGACTGACTGAGACTGAGGTACCGGGGAGAAATAAATATACATAAATAGTGTATCACAACAAAACTTCCCACAGACAGTCGGGTCGAAAGTTTCGGGCTATTTAAATACCCTTTCATGTCCAGGAATTTCCAGGAACAGATGGCAAAATATAAATAAATAACGTAATAAATAAAATCTTGGCAAGAGTTTCCAGAATGTTCTGATTTCCAGCAGAGGCAAATGACAGCCATCTGGCAGCATCCTTCATTAAGTTTCTGTAAGCGATGCTCGCATTAAAAATCACTCTCAAACCGCAGCTAATGAACAACAAAGATGATTTAAAAAGCAAACGAGAACACGAGGAACGACACCGCTCCTCCAAGTCCTCACAGCAGCAGAATTTGTCGGGATTCCAGTCTGAGGAACATAATTATTACACTGAGACACTCTGATCATTTACAAACACAAAGCCCATCAAATTAAGAGGGAACGCTTCACAATAAGGTCACATAAACCGGCATTCATGAATGTTAACGACTGAGAAGTTCATCTGGACAGCTTATGTTTAGGTATTTGTACATTAGTCATTCATGTTAACTACATTGGTTAATGAAATGGAATGGAATTCATATTGGAATGAAAAAAGAAACAAACAGTTAATGTATTTGTTAATGGTTGACTAATTATAAGTTTATCCTACGGCTTGTACTATGAATATTAATGTAACTTATACATTAGTTAGTAGTTAACATACACATGAACTAATGAAAATTTTCATGCTTGATTCAAATATTTGTACATCAATTCATTCATACCTAATTCCATGTACCCTTATTGTAAACTGTGACCCATGAATACATTCTTTGCATGGAATAAATCGGATCACTCAGCCGATTGTTCAACTAGCTTAGCCCACACCTGGGTTAACACAGGGCTAGGTTAGCACATGGCTAGGTTAACACTCAGCTAAGTTAGCACACAGTTAGGTTAGCACACGGCTAGGTTCGCATTCGGCTAGGCTAGGACACGGTTAGGTTAGCGCGGAGCTAGGTTAGCACACTGCTAGGTTAACACACGGCTAGGTTAGCGCATTGGCTAGTTTAGCACACAGCTAGGTTAGTGCATGGCTAGCACACGGCTAGGTTAGCACGCAGCTAGGTTAGCGCCGCCTACTTTTCCTCTGGCCTCCCACGATGCAGGTCTTGGAGGTGTCGATGCAGGGCATCTCCACGCAGTTCTCCAGCCGGCCGCTCTGCCCGCAGGTGCACATCTCAAAGCAGCCCACCTGCCCGCTGTGCACCGGCACCTGGATCAGGGCGTCCATGTTGACCAGGAACTCAGAGGCCTCTCCCAGCTTACAGCCTGCACTCGAGGCAGACAGATACACGCACACACACACATACACACACACATACACACACACATACACACGCACACACACCCATACATACACACGCACACACAGCCATGCAAGCACAAACAGGCCAGTCATGAATGTTATCAGGATTGCAATTACATTCGATTACATTACATTTTATTTAGCATGCGCTATCCAACAAAAAGTGCATAACTACAGAACAGGTTGGATGAGCTACAATTCACAAAGAATCAGTTGTACAGCCATGAAAATGTATTCTAGGACGCAAATAGGAAATAGGCCAAGACAGTACATAATTAGGTACGTAACTAGAGTGTGAACATAAATACAAATGCAACAGTCCTGGATTAAAATACAAAGTAAAATACAAATAAAATATAAATATAAAAAACTAACTTCTCATTACAATATGCTAAAAGAGGTGAACTGGGGGAAACAGCTCCCCCTGCAAGCGGAGGCACAGCACCTGGCACACAGAAGTACGGCAGGCAGTCCTGTCCCGGCTGGCAGCCTTTTCTGTTGACCTCACACAGGTGGTTACTGGGGCATGGGTTGGGGTTGCAGGGGTGAATCACCTCCTCAATGATGTTCCCCAAGGCACTGGGGGCTGGAACCGGACACAGACAACGGGGTGACTTTAGCTCAGGCGGTAAGAGCAGTTGCCAGTTCGGAAGGGCTGCCGGTTCAATCCCGCCCTGGGTGTATCGAAGTGTCCCTGAGCAAGACACCTGACCCTCATGGCAGCCAATGGCCATTGCTGTGTGAGTGTGTCTTATGAACAGGTGAATGAGAAGCTTCAATTGCACAGCAGTTTGGATAAAGGCGCTATATAAATGCCATCCATTTACCATTTACACCAACCAGCTCTTATGGAACAGAAAACACAAGAACAAGCATCATCTTACAAGTAACATTACTTAAACAATGCTGGCTAACACTGTATTTGAAGGCTTCTACATACAAGCAATTTTACTCCTTTATAAGCACAACATAAGCATTCATAATTGCCTTATGTCAATAACCGCAAATAGGAATATGGTGTGTTATGTCAACATTGATGCAGCAAGTGACCTTACCGTGACATACCAAGTGAGTTATTGACATAAGCTCTTATGAATGCTTATGTAGTGCTTATGAATGTCCTACGTAGTGCTCACCAATACACGGAATAGATATACAAAAAGCTCTAATACATATATGAGCAAACATACTAGTTACAAAGTAAAGTAAAGTAGGGGTGAATTCTAGACAGAAAAAACAGGGTTATGGTTGGTCCAGTTCATACCTTGACAAACTGACTGTGTGGTCTACAGTAATGAGGGGTGAAATTGTTCTTCCTATGGCAGGGAGTATCAGGACATAGCCTGAAGGGCCTGACAGTGTACCTTGTCAGGAGCAATCCCTAATCACGTAGTTCTCCTCAGCTAGCCCCTCTCCACCAAATTGGACACTGGCTTGTCCACCATGGCCGGTGTGGGTAAACGTGCGAGTACGAGTGTGTGTGTTTGTATGTGATTGTATGTGAATGTGTGTGCATCTGTGTATGTCTAAACATGTCTGAATGTGTGTTCTGGGAGTAAGAGGCACATGTTACAGGGCTCTCCAATAACAATGGTATTAAATAAAGAATAGAAATGAATACAGTGTGTGTGTGTGTGTGTGTGTGTGTGAGAGAGAGAGAGAGAGAGAGAGAGAGAGAGAGAGAGAGAGTATGTGCGTGTATGTATGCGTGAATGTGTGTGTGCGTGTGTGTGTGTGTGTGTGTGTATATATACGTGAATGTGTGTGTGTGCACTCACTCAGGTATCTCTCTAGGGGAATGCAGCGTTCAGGGTCGTCGGTTGGGGACAGCCGGTTGCAGATGCGTTCCGGGCTCTGTCCCTCGTGAAACCTCCTCCGGTCGCCACACTGGGTCAGGATGTCAACGCAGTCGGACCTGGCAACCCAAAGGGAGAGCGAATAAAGCCCCGTCCACACCAAGAACTGACTACAACTAACGGTGACTAACGGCAACACTGTGAGCATCCGCACTGATGAACCATAACGTAAACTCACTGTGTTCCGAACAGTGCAACATGGACGAATAACTAAAAAATTACTTTGGTCTTTGTTTGCGTGTAAAGTATAATTCGTTCCGTTTTCATAAACGCTTGGTACAAGTCAAATATACAGTGTCATGGTATTAGTGCTCCACTGTGACATTGTGGTGGGGAAGCGGTTGCTAACGAGATTACAAACCTGGCAGGCTTATACGGCGGTGTTCAGCCATCCATCCATTGAGATGGAACGATTTTTTAAACGACATATCATCATAGTCCTAGTTCTTTTTTTTTTGTTTTGTTTACTTTTTACTATTCTTATAATTTCTTACGGAGTAATTCTACGATACACCAAAACGTTTCTTATGAAAAGCATGATTGCTATTATAAATTTGAGCTTCGCCAGAAACACTGCCTTCGTGTAATTTAATGAAATTTTAGCGGCACATGACCGAATCCACAAAGAGAATTCCTGCTTGCTCCATCTCGACAGCCACCGGCTCATACCTGGAATTCTCAGACGCCGTGTAAAGTTTACTCAACATCCCGCTGTATCACTTCATTTCCTGGCCGCTTGCTTTTGTAGCGATTCAAACACGCCAACACAATGCGTGTTGTGCTTTTTCACCAAAACCTCGAAGGCTCGTTGGTTGGGAGAGAAACTGTAATCCGATATGTTCATATGGCAGAGCATCTGGCATTCGAGGAAGAACTGCACGCTGAATTCATCAAAGAGCATTCCCTAATTGTCTTTCCAGGAAACAACGGAAGCGACGCACGTTCTCAGAAAAAAAAGACTGCTCGGCACGGCTATCAAACGGCACGCCATGGAATCAACAGTGAGGCCGATTTTAATTTACAAACATAGGTCCTTCTAGAAACCTTATTGTTTCCATAGGTATGAACTTTGAGTGCACGAGCAGGACCGTTACGAACACTGGAAAGGGCCAAGCAGGAAACATTCCACAGAAGTTTGATCGACATACATGGGTATACGATGACAAGACATCTAAATTCAAATACTTTTACAGGAAGCGGATGGAAAAATCTTCGGTGTGAAAATACGTATATAAGTATTACAATGTTATTAATTGTATGAAATCTATACTTCAAGACGTGTTCGTATGGTTATGAGGAACCGACTAAACTGAGGAAAAAGTTAATTCAGACAGTCTTTAAGTTGCGTTCGGAGTGCAGGCCTTTGGGTGATGCGTTCAGGTTCAACTGTTTCGCACGCAGATGCATTCGGGCGAAGATTTGGTCAACTGGGGGCCCGTGTTTGGACTGTTTTGGGCGAGGTGTCAGCTCGGCACTCTCGTCTCTGACTGATTGCTCTCAGGTCAAGCGCAGTCAGCCCATCCCACCGACAGCCCTACACTGTTTAGATAAGACAACTCACCCTGTGTTTGTATGTACTTATTAATGGCCTAAGAAAGCACAGGACACCCGGAGGCCTAGTCCTAGCTAGCATTCTACTGAAACAGTGGAGGCCAAACCAAGAAAAAAACATGTCAAAATGATTTGTGAAAGGTGTGAATGGTCTTGTGAGTAGATTCTGTGTTTTGATTCCCAGTTGACCAATCAGGAGGCGGTGCTGTTTATAATGTTTTTCTGATCTGGTCAGGAGCCCGGATAGTCTACGTTATCATCCGATCCGTAGTCACAGTCCGACCTCGCGAAGTGTGAAAGGGAATCCGAGCTCCCGACATCATAACCCGTGAGATAATCGTATAACGTACGCCCGCCCTAAAGCAAACGATTAAAGTTAGCCCACATTACCTGGCTTCCAGGATCCCAAAGGTTGGCCGATTTTGGATAAAATGTGAACAGGCTTTTTTTTCTATTCTCATTCCCTGTTGAGCTCAACGGGACCTTAATAACAGAGGTCAACGTGGTTAGCTCCCACTGGTATCCTACTGTCCTGATGGATGATACCTACCTGCTACTTGGCAGCTTCACTGCCCAGGAATGTTACACCCTGCTCTCCGATTCCTGTAAGAGCTACAGAGGACACTATCTGAGGACACTAAAGGCCAAGAACTGTAACTATAACCGTAGCTATAACCATAACGATGCAAGCATTCACACCGATGAACCATAACTTTCCGTAAATAGTCTCTCGGCTATGTCATCTGCAATTGTGAATGTGATGCCCAGGACTGTAAATTTGGATGGATTTTGATTGGTTGTAAGTGTTTCACTGTTCGTGCAGCTGGAATAAAATCTGCTCTTAACGTGTTCCCAATGATATCATTCTTTACTGTCATCGGCATTACAGTTGTGGTGTGAACTCCGCGATCCACTTGAGTTGGAACGAAACGACATATTTATAGTTATCGTTATAGTTAATAGTTTTTGGTGTGGACGGGCCATAACATAATCTCATTCAACCTAACACAGGTTACGTGCAGCTGGGAGTGGGAGTTGAGGTGACACCCACGGATGAACGCGTCGATGAGACCTAATGTAGCGGCATGTGAAATATTTACCGCTAACCCTCATGGCTTTGGCAGGAAGGTGTGGCGCGGCACGCCGAGAAGACAGGAGAATGTGAGCTCTAAAGACTCCTTCCTCCCGCGTGTGTAAATACAGGTGGATTTGACTGAGCGATTCATCCACACAACGCGTAGCCGCAGGCATAGGTGCTCGATGGAATGTGTCAGGTGGCTAAATCCACAACTCTAAACTCAAACGCCAACATACACTGTGAGTTGTGGGAGGAAACGTGACTGAGGTGATGGTTCACTTCCCTGGTGTGAAATCCAGCAATGACCGGCTGGAAATAGCCAGCTAGCGGCCGTTTCAAAAGATCGCTTGAGCTGGTCAAACCTTGTTGAGTATGGAGCTGGTCTGAACTGGTCAACCAACTAGCAGCTGTTTCAAAACCTAGTTTGAGCTGGTCAAACCTTGTTGAGTATGGAGCTGGTCTGAACTGGTCAACCAACTAGCAGCTGTTTCAAAACCTAGTTTGAGCTGGTCAAACCATGTTGAGTATGGAGCCAGTCTGAAGTGATTAACCAGCTACCTGCTGTTTCAGAACCTAGCTTGAGCCTCTATCAAAACCTCTTTTTTGTCAGCAAAATTCAGAGCGCGGCATCCTGAGCGCGAAACCTTCTTATGTTTCCAGCTCGCAGTCTTTCAGCCACTTCCATTAGACTGCTGACGCTGTGACAGGGTGTCAGTTTTTTCTGCGGGGGGTTGGAGGGGGGGTGGGTGGAGAACGTAACGCTCGGTAAATTAGACGCTCCAGAAGGGTTCGGGCCGGGGCTTGGCGGCGGTGAGATTTAACGCGAGGCGCGGAGACGCGGAGACGCGGAGACGCGTAGGTGGCGGTTTCTCGGCCGCATCGCTCCCTTAACGAGCGCACTTCAGTCACAAGCGCGCCGCGATCACAGCCGCCCCCGCGCCGTCTCATTTAGCCCCGTAACCTCCCGGGCCCTGTAATTACCCAGGGTGCAGCCTGCTTTGATCATCACGTTCCAGTCATCTGCACTTCCTGTCGGTTACTCCCCCCCCCCCCCCCCCCCCACCCTGCAGGCCCGGAGTCTGTGTTCGACCGCGGCGGCAGAGCGGCGAGGGGAATCATGGGGATTGTGGTTTTTAAAAATCCCACCTGATTTATGTCTTTTTTTTTAACCTTTATTTATACAGGGTAGGTTGACTGAGCACACGTGCTCTTTAACAGCAACACCCTGTTAACGCCCATCTAAATGAATCTAATCTGCATGTCTTTGGACTGCGGGAGGAAAACCCACACGTGCATGGAGAGAACAGGCAGAAACTCCGCACAGAAAGGCCCCGGTCGGGATTTGGAGGAAGACGAAGGGTAGTGGAAGGGTCATGCCCACACTTTCACACAATCCTGGAGCTACACGCTGAGCCGGGCTGTAGCCTCTCGGCTAAGGTGCTTCGTTAGTTGCTTAGTCTAATCAACTGTAGGTCACTTCGGATAAAAACGTCAGATAAATAACTGTCCTGTACTGTAATGTACTGTGAGTCAGGGACAGGGGCACGGTGTGGTCACGGACGCACTTGCAGATGGCGTTCCCGCTGGATTTGCTAATCTGCCGTGATTCGACACAATCCTGGACACGCCGGGCCAGCCTGTAGCCTATCGGCTAAGGTGCGTGGTTAAGTCGCTTAGTCTAATCAACCGCCATTCGCGTTGGATAAAAACGTCAGCGATAACGTACTTGCAGATGACGCTCCCGCGGGACTTGCTGTAGCAGGGCTTGATCTGCAGGGCGCAGGCCACGGCCCTCCACATGTCCGGACGGCACTTGCTGATGTCCAGCACCGGGATGTTCATGAAGGGCATCTTGATGGTGCCGTTGGCCCACAGCCCGATGTCGCTCTGAGCCCCCTGGTCCGACTGCGTGTTGCAGCTCCGGAACAGCTCTGTAGGCCTGCGTAAACACACACACACACACACACACACACACATTATATACACACACACACACACATTATACACACACACACACACAGTATACACACACACACACATTATACACACACACACACACACATTATACACACATTATACACACACACACACAGTATACACACACACACACATTATACACACACACACACACACACACATTATACACACACACACATTATATACACACACATTATACACACACACACACACATTATACACACACACACACATTATACACACACACACAACACACACACACACACACACATTATACACACACACACACAGTATACACACACACACACACATTATATACACACACACAACACACACAACAAACACACACCACGGACACACGTTAGACATGACTGCGTGCTACAGCCCCATAGGCCTGTGCAAACACACACACACAACACACACGGACATTAAGACATTACAATCAGTTTTCTGCTGCATTCAAAATGTTCATTACAAGATACCTAGGTTTTGAAACAGCTGGTAGCTGGTTGACCAGTTCAGACCAGCCCCATACTGAACATGGTTTGACCAGCACAAGCTTTGTTCAGAAACAGCTAGTAGCTGGTTATATCAAGCTGGTCATAGTGAGATTTTACACCAGGGTACACTTTCTTTTTTCCAAGAGATATGATATGAAAGAGACAGAGAAAGTGGGAGATAAGAGATGGAGAGAGAGAGACGGAGAGAGACAGAGTGAGAGAGAGACATAAAGAGAGTGAGATAGAGAGAACAGAGAGACAGAGAGAGAAAGAGAGACAGAGACAGAGAGAGACAGACATAAAGAGAGTGAGATACAGAGAGAAGAAAGAGAGACAGAGAGAGAGAGAAAGAGATCGTGCTCTCAGCAGCACAGAGTGTGATTAGTAGGTGTGGGGGAATTCCCAGACAGAGGCGGGAGCAGGCAGACGCCCATCTCCGGTCATCAGAGTTTATTTACACGGTGCCGGGCCCTCGGCAACCACTTCCTGCCCCGAGAGGTCACCGGGGAGCCACTTCCTGTCCCGGGAGGTCACCGGGGAGCCACTTCCTGTCCCGGGAGGTCACCGGGGGTAGCCGCAGGGAGCTGAGACCGGCCATATTTAGAGACAACACTCCGCTTCGGGTCGTACAGGAGCAGCCGCGGGAGGTCAAGGAGTGGACCGTGAGAAGTCGTTACCCACTCAAATCCAGTCTCCGTTTATACAGTATAACCTTCTTTTATTGGCTGACACGGGAGGAACTCCTGCACTTGCCGAGCAGTGATTGGTGGAGGAGGCCGAGAGGGCAGCGGAACAGTGTTTTGTCTAATTCTTCTTTTGCGGTCAGAGAACATCAGGTCGCTGTGCGCCGAGTTAAACACACGTGCACGTTATCCGCTGAATAGAGGAGCTGAAAAAGGCCATAAGTCAAACTCTTATGGTGCTTTGAGTCGCGCTCACAGAAATGAAAATATGAAAAGTGCCTAAAAAGGTACAAATACTTGTCCCTGGGGTGGTACTCTATAGGCACATAAAATTGTAATATATATATATCATAAATTTGTACCATGGTGCAGTGGGTAGCACTGCCGCCTCACAGCAAGGAGGTCCTGGGTTCGAATCCCCGTCGGCCGGGGCCTCTCTGTGTGGAGTTTGCATGTTCTCCCCGTGTCTGCGTGGGTTTCCTCCGGGTACTCCGGTTTCCTCCCACAGTCCAAAGACATGCACGTTAGGCTGATTGGAGAGTCTAAATTGCCCGTAGGTATGAGTGTGTGAGTGAATGGTGTGTGTGCCCTGCGATGGACTGGCGACCTGTCCAGGGTGTATTCCTGCCTTTCGCCCAATGTATGCTGGGATAGGCTCCAGCCCCCCTGCGACCCTGATCAGGATAAGCGGGTTCAGATAATGGATGGATGGATGGATAAATTTGTACCTTTTTTTGCTTGGAAAGTGTACTCATTTGTGCCCCAAGAAACAATACTGTACTTTCATGGTACATTTGAGAAATGTGATCCTTGAAAAACAAAAACCTCACTTTACTTCTGAGAGTGCAAGTACCACAGCCAGAGGTGTAAAGTCCAGGTTCAGAGAGTAAAAGTCCTCTTGCCGTGTTTTATTGCGGGTATCGGCTCCGTGTCGCTTCACCTCGTCTTTAATACACTAAAGCCCCACAGCGTGCCACAGGTTTCTCTGCTTCAAAACGCCATTTTCATGTTTCCGTTTGATCTTCACTGCACATCTGCGAGCGATGAACAAAAAAGGACAAAAACGGACACGTCGTGGGGGGTGGGGATGGGGGGGGGGGGAAGATGGCGGCAGTCGTGGAATGCCTCCAGGAATGTAAACACGGAGATACCGATACCCTGCCGTGCACGGCGACGAGAAACCAAACACCCCCCCGCGGGCCTTCGAGCGGGGGGGAACCGTGGGACGCGATCCCCGCTAGGGGACCGTGAGAGGGCGCCGCCCTGGTGGGGGGCGTCTGAAGCGCACCGCGCTGTTTTTGGCATCAACACGCCATGTGAAGAAAGGGGGTCAGTTTATTTGCACATCAGCAGGGTTAGGCTTTGGTGTTGAGGTGGGGGGGTGGGGGGTGGGGGTGACCCTGGTTTGTCTCCGTGAGGGTACCCCGCACGCCAGGGGGGACCTCCGCCGTCCTTGCCGAGCCCCCCCCCCACCTTTCGGCATCAACAAACGACGAGCCAGTTTATTTGCACATCAGTCGAATACATTATTTAAAAAAAACGGTTTTGAAACGCGTTCCCACGAGCCTTAGAGAGCCTGAAGGGTGACATTTCACCCCGGAGAACTGCACGCGAAACCCACAAACGAGCAGAACCCGGGGACTGGCGGCTGAATCCTCCAGCGATCGCTTTCGTGACTTCACTGAGGCACTCGTGCTGCCCCTGCCTGTTTAGATAAATAGAGAGTTCAATGCAGTTATACGACGCTTTTTTCACTCGAAGCGCTTTCACAGTGATGAGGTGGGAAACTCTCTCTCAACCACCACCTGGGTGATGCAACGGCAGCCGTTTTGTGCCAGAACACTCACCAGCTGAGGTGGAGAGGGAGAGGACAACGTTCATGGCAATTGACTCATCCCCAGAGGAAGATAAGGTGGCAAGGTTGAGAGAACCACGTTCAAAATTTAGCCAGAACACCAGGGAAGTGTTTAGCACCAGGCCACAGCAGTGAGAGCATCTGAAGGGCACCACGCTCTATTTTTGGGAATCAACAAATGATGCAAAGAGGCCAGTTTATTTGCACAACAGCAGGGTTGGGATTTGGTGTCGGGCGGCGGGGGGGGGGGGGGGGTGACCCTTGTTTGTCTCTTTGTGGGTACACAGAACACCAGGGGGAACCCCTATCCCGAACGAGCCCCCTCTCCCAGTGCCCCGGGCCGTGTTTGAGTTCCACGCGGCGACCACAAGCTGGGGACCCTACGGCATGAGGCGCCCCGGCTTTGAAGCCCAAAGTGGGGAGGGGGGGGGGGGGCCTCGTCCGTGTCCACCCCCCCCCGGGAGCCCTTCAAAGGAAACCGGAGCCAGCATTTGTTTGTCTGAACTCTGCGGTGCCATCACATAAAACCGGGATTCTTCCTGTCTCCGCTCCAAGGAAAATAAAGACGGAGGAATCTTCGGATTGTTCCCGACTCCGGAGCGGGGAGGTCTCGGGAGACGCGGAGACTTCGGCGATCAAAGGGGCCCTTCAGATCTGGTCGGGGCGAACGGGCGTGTAGTATGCGTTTCGAAATAACAACAATAAAAAAAAAAAACATTTTAATTGAGTACAAACTAAGATCTCCACATAAGTACTTTGAGAGTAGAGGAGAGAGGGGGAGAGATAGAGAGATGAAAGACAGAGGGAGGGAAAAGTAGTGCACTAGAGGAAAAGAAAAAGGGTGAGTGAGAAAGACATGAAAATAAAATGGAAAAGTGATTTTCTGTTTATAAAACCTTTTGTCATGTAGAAGAAAAATGGTAAAATGGTAGGCATTTATAGAGCGCCTTTATCCAAAGCGCTGTACAACTGATGCTTCTTATTCACACGCACACCAACAGTGATTGTCTGCCATTTCCCCGAGGGATATCTAAGGTCAAGAACACTGGAGTTAAAAGGTGATTTTCGCAAAAAGACACCGTCTCTGCAGGCCCCGTCCCGGGCCTTCAGCGCCCCCCCCACGCCCCCCCCACGGCCAGCGCTCGACCCGTGGTCCAGTGAACCCCGTCGTGTCTGTGTGGTTCTCTCCCCCGGCCCGGCTTTGATGGTCTCCGCGGCGAGCCGGGGCCCCAGACCGCGCTCAAACGCGCCACGCTGCGCCGCTGTCGCCCCCGACGACGCCGGCCGGCTCTGTTCCCGCGCTGCGGCTTCGCCCCCCCCCCCCCCCGCGCCCCCCCTCCCCCGTGACTGGAGGATGACCCCGTGGCCGCCTCGACCCGCCATCACCGCAACCGACCCCGGGCCACCACGGGAGAAACCCCCCCGGAGGGACCCTCGGTCTGAGCACCGGGTTCGTCCCCGTGGCCATTAGCGTCTGCGCGCCGGCCTTCATCTACACGAACCCCTGCCATTCCCTCTCACCCGCACAACAATAGAAGAAGAAGAAACAGAGCCATTTTGTCCGACTGTGAGCGGACTACGTTATTTAGAAAAGCGGTCTGAAAGGCCGGTTTCCCACGAGCCTCAGAGGAGGCTGAAGGGTGACATTTCGCCCCGGAGGGCGGCACGCAGAGCCCACAGACAGAGCCCAGCCCGGGCCTGCCGGCTCAGTCCTCCAGCCATCGCTCCAGACTGCCGTGACTCCACAGACGCTCACGTGCTACCCCTGCCACGGTGAATTACAATGGAGCGTTTTAGAGACTTTGAGCCCAATGCGCCGGTCACTGAGGACAACTCCGTGCCTGCGTGTGTGCGTGCGTGTGTGCGCGCGTGCGTGTGTGCGCGCGTGCGTGTGTGCGCGCGTGCGTGTGTGCGCGCGTGTGTGCGTGCGCGTGTGCGTGCGTGTGTGTGTGCGTGCGTGCGTGCGTGTGTGCGTGACCCTTTCATTATTTACTTCACTTTCATTTCACCACGAAGTCACGAGAAATGAAATAAATCTGTTTCTTAGCGGAGACCTGACCAAGACGGCGGCGACAATAAGTACAGTTCAATTCATTCTGGTATAAAAATACAAGTGCAGTGGAGACTCACTCTTCTGTTACTCAGTGGCTAAGGCCACTTGCTGTTGTAGCAAACT
The DNA here is from genome assembly GCF_963514075.1 of Conger conger. Classification (NCBI taxonomy): domain Eukaryota; kingdom Metazoa; phylum Chordata; class Actinopteri; order Anguilliformes; family Congridae; genus Conger; species Conger conger. The sequence continues at coordinate 4,332,342 of NC_083763.1, read as the reverse complement.
GGGGCCAGCCTATAGCAGAGTGGCTAAGGTGCTACACTAGGCCAGCCTGTAGCCTAGAGGCTAAGGTGTTTGACTGGGCCAGCCTGTAGCCTAGAGGCTAAGGTGCTTGACTGGGCCAGCCTATAGCCTAGTGGCTAAGGTGCTTGACTGGGCCAGCCTATAGCCTAGTGGCTAAGGTGCTTGACTGGGCCAGCCTAGTGGCTAAGGTGCTTGACTGGGCCAGCCTATAGCCTGGTGTCTAAGGTGCATGACTGGGACCTGGAAGGCTGGTGGTTCTAATCCCAGTGTAGCCACAACGAGATCCGTCCAGCTGTTGCTCCCTTGAGCAAGGCCCTTAACCCACGTTGCTCTAGAGAGGATTGTTCCCCGCCTAGTCAAGTACCTGAGGTAGGGTCACTCACCTGATGTTGAAGTTGGTGCAGTACGTGAGGTGAGGTGTGGTCACTCACCTGTTGTTGAAGTTGGTGTGGTATGTGAGGTGAGGTCACTCACCTGTTGTTGAAGTTTGTGTGGTACGTGAGGTGAGGTCACTCACCTGTTGTTGAAGTTGGTGCAGTACGTGAGGTCCTTGCAGCCCAGCTGACACGGTTCCCGGACGTCTGCCAGGCAGGTGACCAGGTCTGACTCCACAGGGTTGTACTCACACAGCTGGTCAAACTCCTGCCAGGTCTGTGTGCCCCAGTTCGTGCTGATCTCCTGACACTTCTCTCTGCGGGTACAGACGAACCAGGGGTCACAGAGGGGAACTCACACACACACATACAGACATGCACATACTCACTGTCACATATGGACCTGCACACACACACACACACACACACACACACACACACGCACCAATGCACACATATACACGCATGCACATAGCCACTGTCACACGCAAACACACACACACACACACACACACACGCCTACCCACACACATGCATGCACATACACACAGGCACACAGGGACGCACACACACACAAATACATGTGCCCACATGTGATCAGAGGAAAGAATGTGAACAGTGTTCAGCTCAGTGTAAATGTCAGGGCATGTACGTATGTATTACAAACACATATTTTT